>NC_139539.1:15734008-16010493 GCF_965153285.1 Podarcis tiliguerta | reverse complement strand
GTTTTTTTCTCCCCAAACTGCTAATAACAGAGACTTCTCTCATCACTTTTCCATTAGTTCCCCCCACCACTTAAAGGGTTTTTGCCAACACAAGACACAAACTTTGGGTGATGGTGATATTTATTAAAATATAACAATTTTGAGGATCTGCAAATAACAACAATAACTTGATTAACCAAATCTAGTCCAGTCAGGGAAACTTCCTAATTTGGATAATTTGAGAACCTCCCTACTCATGAGCATGTTTGCAGGCACCGTCTGTGGTGTCAGAGAAACGGATTGGAAGGAGCCCTTCCTCCTTGCTCTGAGCACGTTGGGTATATGAACTCAAAAAATTCATGGCCCCGCTGGCACAGCATTCACCCCAGAACACATGCCAAGAATAAGGCCACCCCTAATGATTGTTGCAAAGCGTAGGGTGGCCAAGAATGCCCTCAATTCAATAGTGCTGCCTTTGATTACCATATCACTCCATAGGAACCAACTTCAGGGGGCCCTGGGTGCTTGGGCACCCACAATAATATAATTGTGGAGTCTGGGCACCCACAAATTCAATGGAAAAAGCCGGCAGGTGGCAGTGGTGCTGCCTCCGAGAGAGAAGCAGTTCAGCTCCAAGAGCAAGGCACCCTTTTCCAGGGGATGAGGCTCAGATGGGCCCCTCCCCGTGGAAAAAGGTGCCCTGCTGGCTGCAGATAGCAGGAAGAAGAGGAGTTGCCGCCGGCCGCCGCAACACGAATGTGCAGCATCACATGCACACACCTGCATGTCTGCATTGTGGCAGCAGGCACCCACAATCCTGAGGACAAGATGGCGGCCCTGTATCACTCTCAATCTGTCTTTGCAGCCCAGACTGACCACCAGTTAAACCAAACAGAAACAATGCCACTCCAAACACAATGCTCCCAACAGTATGACATAGGCAAAAATAAAGAGTCCGGGGCCAATTTAAAAATCCTACTCCACCCTTGAAGAAGAGTTTGGATTTGATATCCCACTTTATCACTACCCGAAGGAGTCTCAAAGCAGCTAACATTCTCCTTTCCCTTCCTCCCCCACAACAAACACTCTGTGAGGTGAGTGAGGCTGAGAGACTTCAGGGAAGTGTGACTAGCCCAAGGTTACCCAGCAGCTGCATGTGGAGGAGCGGAGATGCGAACCCGGTTCACCAGATTACAAGTCTACCACTCTTAACCACTACACCAGGTGACTAGCCCAAGCCCATACTGCAGAGGGAGAGAGGGAGGGAGGATGCAGCAAAGAGCAGACTGGGTAGCTTGGGGAGGAGCAATCCTATAACAGCCATCTTTGCTCCTCCTGCTGATTGGCCCCTTCAGTCAGCTGACCCCCCCCCCCACAAGTCCTCTTTGGAGGGGAGTAGCCTCCCCTCCAAAGAGGACTTGTGGCCAGTTCCCCCCCACACTGTTTGGGTGGGAATGGCATTGCAGCCACGGTGAGTGGCTGTGGTGCTCTTGGTGCACTCTCCACCCACTCACAATGCTCCTGTGGAAAGTTTTGGTGCCTGGTTGCCTCACCCCAAAAGGATATTGCAGAGCTGGAAAAGGTTCATAAAAGGCTGATCAACTTTATCAAGGGGATGGAGTGACTATGAAGAAAGAGTGAATTGTTTGGCACATTTTCATTTAGAGAAAAGGTGAAAGGTGGCATGATAAGATTATGCATGTCATGGATAAACTGGATGGAAAAATAGTTTTTCTCCATTTCACATAACTTTAGAACTGATGGACATCCAATGAAGTTGAATTTTAGAAGATGAAATAAGCTACTTCTTCACACAGCACATAGTTTAACTGTGGAGCTTGCTCTCTCTCAGGAAGCAGCGCTGGTCAACAACTTGGATTACTTTCAAATAGGATTGGACAGATTCATGAGGAGTAAGGCTTCTGGTGGCTACTAGCAATGATGGCTATGCCCTGCCTCCATGGTCAGAGGCAGCAATTCTTCCAAATACCAGTTGCAAGAAACCACAGGGGAAAGAGTGCTCTTGTGCACAGGTTCTACTTTCAGGTATATCACAGGCATCTGGCTGGTCATTGTGAGAACAAGATGCTGAATTAGATGATCCCTCAGGTTCTTCTTATGTCCAGATATTAATGTTTTGATGTATCATCTATTCTTCCTTCTGGATATTTATTGTTACATGAGTCTACAGTGGTACCTCTGGTTACATACCTAATTCGTTCTGGAGGTCCGTTCTTAACCTGAAACTGTTCTTAACCTGAAGCACCATTTTAGCTAATGGGGCCTCCTGCTGCCGCCGCGCGATTTCTGTTCTCATCCTGAAGCAAAGTACTTAACCCGAGGTACTATTTCTGGGTTAGTGGAGTCTGTAACCTGAAGTGTATGTAACCTGAAGCGTATGTAACCTGAGGTACCGCTGTATAAGAGAAGAGGAAGGGAAAGCTCAGCAAGAATGGAAATTCTACTTCCTCATCCCTTTCTGTGGAACCCTTGATCTTACTAGTGTCTTAGGAAGCACAAAAGCAATCTCTATCATCCAGTTGCTCACATAAGGATGCTTCTGAACAGCTGGGATGAGGTTCATTATGGTGTTGGATGCAATGGTAAGTTCAGTTGTGCTAAATTATTAAAAACCTATAACAAACTCTCAGAGAAGATAATATATTTTGATGAGACCATGGGTGGGGAGAGAGGGGTGGTATTTAACATCTGCTTCCTCATCAAGGTGGATAATGAATACATATACTGGAAAGAAAGGCTATGTTTCTGAGACTCTCTAATGTTACTAATGACTCTGAAGATTCCCTGTCTCATATGTCTGCCTTCATTCTGTCGGACAGAGTCTGTATGAAGGGTATTTATCTCAAAGACCATACTTTGATTTATTTGACAAATGCTGCTAACATTCCTGTGAATTTTGCAATTCAACACTTCATGAAGTTGGGAAGATGAGTAATATCCTTCCTTCAACATAGGTAACAAGTGTCTATTCTCCTGTATCTGGAAAAAAAATAAGAATCTTGTCAAAACATACTGAAACTTTATAAAAAAAAATTCTGAAAAATCAATCACTCAAAAGCCCACACATATAGGTAACTGGGTGGTCTTACAGACACTATTGGGTCCACTGTCTCATTTTTAATTGTCTACATTTGGGAACCAGAACAATGGGATATAAGAATTGGCTTGATATTTATTTATTTATTTATTTATTTATTTATTTATTTATTTTTATATTTCAATGTATATCCCACCTTACTGTATGAAGCACTCAAGCCCTAGTAACTGTTGTCATTTCTTGCACTGGTAAATTCCATACCTTCTTTTATTTATCTTAATAATGTATATACCCCTCTTTTGTCCTCCACAAATGAATTTCTCAAGGCAGCTTACCAATAATAGCAAGCAGTAAAGCAACGATAACTTAATCATGTATTAACAATGCTAAAAACTGAAAAAGGCCAAAAAAAAGCAAAAGAGCAGCATGTGACAATCAACACATTGAGCAACTATTGAATCACAAATTTTGCTTTAAAAGGGATGTTTCCAATTGCCAGAGGAACACACATTTATATATGTAGGAAGATAGGAAACTGCTTTCCATCATTGGTCCATATTGCCAAGACTGGTTGGTTGGCAGCATCTTTCCAGGGTGTGTAGCAGGGCCCTTTCCCAAGCCTACTGAAAGATGCTAGAGGTTGAATCTGGGACCTCCCGCATGCACAGCAGATGCTCGACCACTGAGCTATGGGCCTTCATGCCAGGGCTGGCCTGCCCATGAGACAAGGTGAGCTAATTGTCTTGGGTGGCAAGATCCACAGGAGCAGCAGATCTGGCCTCCAAGAAACACATCACCTGCTATCGCGGTAGCAAAAGCAGCTGCAGTGGGCTCCTTGGAAGCCAGATCTGCCACCTCCTTGGCAGTTTCCCCCACCCCATCATGCCGCCTCCACAGCAGTCTCCTCCCATTCCTAGGGTCTTCTGGGGAGCCCTCTGGGGTCTTCTTGGGCCTGCACCCACTTGGCGTGATTCAGAGTGGGCTCCATTCCCCATGATGGCCATTGAGTCCTAATTCAACCATCAGCTAAGGTTTATTTGTTTCCCACCACCACCACTCCTGGTGTAATATTCTTCACCCACCAGCTTGTTCCCAACATAGATGGAGTTCAGCAGTTGACTGGGAGGGGGGCATAATTTTGAACATAATTGTTGCACAGGAAGAAGAAAGAAAAACTCCCAAACAGTTGCTGGAAATGTACGTCCTTCCCAACAAAGAAAGACACAAGTATAAATATTACTGTTTACGCTATCATATAATTTGTGTACCTGAATCATTGCATTCCCCACCTCAGCTCTTTCTTCCCTCTTCTTCCCTCCCTCCTCTCTCCCCTTATGCTTTATGAATGAAAAACAACCTCGACTTCAGGTTTGATAAAAAAAGAAGTAGATTCACTACTAGAGCAAGGGTTTCATCAAGATCTATGTGTTCTGTTATCTCCAGTAATAATGATGGGAGTAGATTGCTGATAAACTTGTTCCCTGCTGCCCCAGAGAGAACGATTAGATCAAATGGATTTAAGCTTCAGGAGGGTATATTTTAGTTGAACCAATAGGAGAGTCTTCCTGATGGGAAGAGCAGTTTGGCGATGGGGCCAATTGCCAAGAGGGGTGGTAGGAACATCCTCATTGGGGGTCTTCAAGCATAGGCTGGACAGCCATCTGTTGGGTGCCCAGCCTAGCTCTGCAAGGGCTGTAGCTCAGTGGTACAGCAAGGTCACAGATTCAATCCCCAGCATCTCCGGGGAGGGAGAAGCCCCTGCCTAAAACCTTGGACAACCACTCCCAGTCAATGTAAACAATACTGAGCTAGCTGGACCAATTGAATGACTGGCAAATAATTGCTAAGGCAGCTTCCTGTGTTACTGTTTCCTTTTGCATAGCCTGCAACTCTATGCTTTTATGAACTGGGGTGGCTTGGCCTCATCTGAATGCAAAATTACTGCAGTCAGGTTTTCCATTTAAGCCACTTAGGCTTTAAAAAATTCTCTCCTCGTAGACACTTGCCCGCTGACAAATATTCAGTGTTTTTCTTTGGCCTTGCTTTTCAGGTGAGTAATTAAACTGACAACTTTTTCAGTGGTTACTTTTCCTAGATGACACAGATTTTAATATTAATGCATTTCCACAACTTCCTGCCATAGATCACCAAGAGTCCTAATTTATTAGGGGAACCTTGACAGCCCCTTTGTGTCACGTTAAGATGAAGAAGAAGATGAGCAATGATTCCTGAATGCATCAAGAGCCCAGCGGCTATGGTGTGTGTGTGTTGTGCCAAATCTCCTTCCATTCAAAAGAATTGTTGATGTAACAAATAGACAGGGATGAAAAATGAATGACGGGCTGCTGCCAAGTGCATTAAAAAACAAACAAAAAACAAAAAAAACCCCAACAGAATGGCATCTTGCCGGCTCTTTACCATCGTTTCTTCATTCATGATTCTTTTCTTTTCCACATAGGAGACTAGGTTGATTGGAGAATTCAACCTGCTTGCTGACTTCCTTAAAGAATGGTTCTGCAGAAATATATCAGTTAAAGTAAAGTTGTTGAAAGTTGTTATTCCACTTGCCCTGAGAACAGCCCACAGTCATGACAATAATCCAGAGGAATCGTGTTTTTAAATTGAGCTTCAGTAAACTGCCTGTCTAAAGATTTAGTCCTGGTGAGGGAGCCCTATGGGCTTTTCTCCTTCTCTGCAGCATTGTTGACAAATGGTGCTGAATGCTCTTGAATGCTCAGTATGAAGTAAGGGAGAGAGAGAAAAGAATTTAGAGCTTACTCTAGCCTTACATTGGATTGCCCAAGAGGTGGGCAAGTAAAATTGTAGATAAAGCACAGCTTAAATTTGCAAACCAGTTTAATATGCACCAAACCATCATAATTAAAAACAATGATAAAGGATTAATAAACTTTTAAAAACAAGTATAGGTAGCTGTATCACATGCCCAGGTAGCTGATTCCAATAAGTTAAGAAAGAATGAAGTGGAATCCTATTATGAGTCAAAGGGAATTCAGGATGGGTGGTGGGTTTTTTAAAGATACTGAAAACACAAACATATTTGGTGCCGCCCCCCAACACACACCTCATCGAGATCAACTTTTAAGTCTCTCCCAACACTATGATTGTAGGAGTTCCTGGCAGTGCAGCATGTGCAACTGGGTTCAGAATTCAACTGCTTCCTCATCTTACTTTTCATATTTAAACTGTTTCCTGCTCTTTCGTGGTTGCAGCGATGTGCTTGCAAGTGTATGGGCAATCCCTGGTGATACCACAAAAACCTGACCAGCACATAGATCCAAAGTACGGTATGTTCATATGCTGGGAACAGAATCATGCACATAGTATAAGTTCTGATCTCACTTTCTCTGCAACAATTCCCATTGCTGAAGAGATGAGCTATGGTGGTTTAAATTTTAAAAAGGAACGCATTTGATTGGCAGAAGCAACAGCTGCAAAGCAATATACAAGTAATGCTCTAGCTGTGCATGCAGTTCGTTGCCTCTCTCTCTCTCTCTCTCTCTCTTCCTCTGTCCCTCTCTCCCTGCACCATGCCCATACTCCTTCTCTGAAACCTGGCATGAACCATTTTTATTACCTGCATTTAGAAAACCGTGAATGTAATTTCCTTACTTCTTGGCTCTCTTCTGTCCTCATCTAGTTTATTTCTCTGCAGAGATTGCTGTAACACCTGAGCATCTTCCAGCTAATTTGACTTCTAATTATGGCCACAAAGTGCACAGCAATGCAATAAATGCTCTCCCGGAGTGAAGCTTAAAAATTAGTTGTTGCCCTCGGCCTCATTGGTGGGTTTGATTTCCCCAGCACAATACTTGAAGGTGGCTCTTTGTCTCCACACTCTGAATGTGGAACTTCATCAAGCGACAAAGCCAAAGAGAGCTTAGATTGGTGCCTCAAAGGCAGCAAAGAATTTCCCACTGATTTTAGAGGGCAAAGCTCTAGCCATATATGAGATGGAGCTCATGCTGGAATACAGAACAACAAAAATTGTCAGAAAAGTTCTACGAAGAAAGGCTGAAGGAACTTAGCCTTGAGACAGGAAGACTGAGTACTCTTCAAATCCTCAGCGAGCTGTCAGAAAGATGAGGGTGAAGTCTTTTTCTCACTTACCCCACAATGGAGGTCTAGCATAATGAGCTTAAGATAAAGGAGGGTAGATATCAGCTTCTAAGCTTGATGACTAGGTTCTACCTCCCCTGTTGGAACCAGCAATGCTTCTGAATATCAGTTATTAGAAGCCACAGGAAGGGAGAGTATTGTTACAGGCAGGTTTCCCATAGGCATCTGGCTACTGTACAAACAGGTTGCTGGATTAAATGAGCCAATGGCCTGATCCAACATGTTCTTCCAATGGCCTTATTTACTGATTATAAATAAATAAATAAATACCCCATCCCTCCTTCTGAAGGCAAACCAGTGTGGCAGACAAGTTACAAAAGAACAACAACCTCTTAAGAACAATTCCAATTCTGATGCATGCTCATATGTTCTTGAGAGAAAGATAAAGCAAAGGAGAAGTCCAGAACATTCAACATCCCCCCCAAAAAAACCACACACACCATAGTAGACCTCTCTTAGAGATGCTGGAATGGAATCCTTGATCTGGAACTTGCGCAGAGTAGAAATGAATTTGCTCTCCACCACAAAGCTTTCCTGGAAAAAGCATTTGCTACAAACAAAACTCATGTCTAATACAAGGCTCTCTACATAGCATTTTACATACAATGCATCCAGTCATAGCATTTTATGTCTTTAACACCCTCTTCAGATGTTACCTGTGCATACATGAGCAAACTAGCTCCCCTCACCTCTCCTTCCAATTTTTGATAGGTGACCTTCTGAAGTGAGGGGATTCCTGTGTTTGTGGAGTCTCATGTGTGTTTTAGATCCCTGGAATATCAAGGTTCCAAAATGCATGGGGAGCTTTCAGAAGCAGAGGAGGCTCCCTGCTTCACAAGATCACCTACCATGAAGTAGAAGCCAATAGAGATGTCAATGGTGGCATGATCCACATGTGGTGGACGTGTGAAAAGATTAAGAGGTTTTTTGGGGGGGAAATATACGATGAATTGAAAAAGATGATGGGGATAACGTTTACTAAAAAATCGGAGGCATTTCTATTAAGTATTTTAGATAAAGAGATCCCCAAAAATCTAAGAGAGGTATTCTTGTATGCAACCACAGCGGCTCATATACTTGTGGCCAAGGGATGGAAAGATCACGAGGCTCCAAAAATAACAGATTGGCAAATCAAATTACAGGAATTGGCAGAGACGGCTCAACTGACTAGTAAACTCAGAGGAAACTCAAAGCAAAAATTTGCAGAAAAATGGGATGGTTATAGAAGATATGTTCAAAAATACAATAATAATTTTGACTCCGTGCTAGCATTTGAGTGATAAAGGAACTAAAAGGAGGTGAATAACATTTAAGGATTTATTATGTTTTCAGAATGTATTAGAAAAATTATATAGAAAGGTTTATTGTTTTGTGTATATTCAAATGTAAGATAAAATATATGCAAAGGGACTTGACAGGAAGTCAAAGTTGAAGAAAAGATTTTGGAAGATAAAAGGGGAAAAATATTTACTTTCATTATTATCATTTTGTGTGCTGGTGTGGGTGTGTGGGTGTCTGCACATATGTGTGTTGTTGTATGCAATGTTTGGGAGGAAATAAGACGGTAAATAACAAATAACAAACTAAATATCAATGTATGTAATTTTTATTTCTCAATTATATTTAGTGGTAGTATAGCTGTATTGTTTTTTGTAACATAAAATAATTCAATAAAAATTATTTTAAAAAAAGAAGCCAATAGAGATGGCAGGGAGGGGAATAGACCTAGTGTGTTCATCCATGCCTCTAGCCCCATATGTGCTTACATAATTGAAATGTCTAAGGAGGGCTAATATCACTCATTTCCTGCTATTTGCATTACAAGCAACTTCAACATCACATGAGCTCCATACTTCTTGCACAGCTTAATTTTACTGCTGCTGATTTACTGCATCATTGTTGCTAAACTAGCCAAAATAGAATTCACATTACAAATGTGACTTATTTCCTGATTAAAGGGTTTTGAGATCTCACAGACAGCAGTGGAATCAAATACAATGATTTCTCAATTTCTAAGCAGCGAGTGTTTGAATTATGAGCCCCAATTAACCAGTAATTGGCCATAATGGATGCCCCTTCTAAAGGGACAGGGCAATAATATTGAAATAAATGGCCTGTTCTTTTTCAGACCTGAATGCCAGACATTTAAAATGATATGCTAATTTTAGCCTAGGAGGCAAACTTTGTATTTTAATCAGTGATGACAGATTTTTGCAAAATAGATGTGTACAGGTGGGGAGGGAGGGGAAGTTGGTTTTGGAGGTGCTGAGTTTATTTGTGAAAACGTACTTTGTCAAATGCTAATTTAAATAAAACTGCAACTTTTTGCTAAATGCAGAAAGGACAAATAAACATCAATAGCTTATATTGCTTGTCAGAAGACTTGTGAAATCATGTTTGGGCTTTGCTTCCTTGCTACTATAGAAGATGAGCATACTGGCCATATTCACACCATTCATTTAAAACACTTTAAAGAGTCATGTCTTCCCCCAAATAATTCTGGGAACTGTAGTTTGTTAAGGGTGCTAAGAGTTGTTAGGATACAACTATTCCTGTCCCAGAGCTATACTCCTTTAAACAATTATTTAGTAAAATGGCAGAGTATAAATCAATGTGCAACATATACAAATGACAAATATTCTATATACAAATACAACATCGTAATACTTGAAATGGATCACTGCAGGGCTGGTCAATGATCAACACTTTGTGAATCTGGAGTGATTTTTCTTGCACGGAGCTCAACTTTTTTTTGTCAGTCCAGAAAGGAAGATGCATTCTCAAATCCAGCAAGGACAAAGCACACTTGGATTCCCTTTCTGGATCAAGTGTTGTACAGTGGTGCCTCGCAAGACGAAATTAATTCATTCCGCGAGTCTCTTCGTCTAGCGGTTTTTTCGTCTTGCGAAGCAACCCTATTAGCGGCTTAGCGGCTTAGCGCTATTAGTGGTTTAGCGGCTATTAGCGGCTATTAGCGGCTATTAAAGGCTTAAGGGATTAGCGGATTAGCTGCTAAAAGGCTATTAGCGGTTTAGCGGCTTAGAAAAAGGGACTAGGGAGCGGGGAAAAAATCTCAAGACTCGCAAGACATTTTCGTCTTGCGAAGCAAGCCCATAGGGAAATTCGTCCTGCGAAGCGCATTGAAAAAACGGAAAACCCTTTCGTCTAGCGGGTTTTCCGTCTTGCGAGGCATTCGTCTTGCGGGGTACCACTGTATGTGCAAAAGGTTAACATACTGTGAATTTAAGTCTTAGGCCATGCTGCAATCTGAGCTGGATCAGAAACTACAATCTGAGCTGGACTCCAGATTTCCTGGATAATAATCAGTGTCTAATACTTTGAGCTGGAGATGTCCAAGAAAGCTGAATAGCAACACAATTCAATTGTGAAAAAGAAATTAGAAGAATAGCTACATTTTAAAAACATCAATCTAATGAGATCACACCATCTAGGGCCCTATGAAATGTCCTTCTATGATGTCATGATTAGCTGAGGGTGTCATTATTTTATATGCCAAACGATTATCACAGCAGTGTGAGGCTTCTGAGCAAAGTGTGAGAATTTAGCAAAGGGTCAAGCAAGCAAACAGGCATGGCAAATTCTTGGTCCAAATCAAGGTAAATTAAAGAAAAGCAAGGCAAGCAGGAGCTCATGATGCAAGTAGTACCCTGGAGAGCTCCATAGAGGGTTCACAGCAGAGATACATTGGCAGAAGGCTCACCTGTTACTTCATAGAATCAATGAGTTGGAAGGGATGTTGAAAACCATCTAGTACACCCACCCACCCACCCACACCTGCTGATGCAAGAAATCTGCCACAGCAATAGGGAATTAAATAAAGCTATTGTTCAATATGGATGACTAGCATGAGCTCCACTGAGAGATGTGTCATTCCTTGAAGGGTCCAGAGACTGTGCTTCAACAGAAGTTTCTGGGCAAGAATTCATGGGGCCCAAAGTGGCCAAAGCTACCTACTTAGGCCAGAGAGGTGCTGGCAAAATGGGAGACCAGATTGCTGTGACATGCTCTGCCTCCAGCTGCTTTTGTAGTCTTTGGAAATGTCAGCTTACACCAGGTTTTTGAAGCATATAAAGTCATTGTTATGCAAGCTACTGATCCATTTCCGAAGTGCTGGTTTTCATCTTTAAAATCCTAAATGGGTCTTAAAGATTTTTCTTTTCTTTTCTTCTTTTCTTTTCAGAAACTTTTAAGGTTTTTTTCTGTTTGATTGATGTTCTTTATTTCTCTTATTCTTCTTTTGCTTGTTTGAATCTGTTGACTTTTTCATTTCTTTTTAATTGTTACTGAATTGATCTTTGAGTTTTGATTAGTAATTAATTTTACCTATGTAATTCATCACCCGTTTTTAGAGCTGAAAAGTTGAGGGTGTAATCTTTCAAGTAAGCAGAAAGACAAACAGACAAATTATAGTGGCTGAGAGTTAACTGGGCAGTTCTATTGGGAAATATTTCTGCAATTCATGCTTGGCTTGGATTTCAAAATATTGTTAGCAACCCTGAATGCCCATGGAGGGCTGAGCTTGAGGCCCAAATAACTGCAACCGCAAATATATATATGTATATTTTAAGCCACGTTATGAATATAGAGATAGATCAAGGCTACCTTGTAAGTAAAATAAAGCACAACTCAAGCTTTGCCGGTCTTTTATTGTACACTGTCTTTTCCATAAATGCAACATTTGGTCTGCTATAAAGTATTTAATTAGGGAGGGAAAAACTTTAGCTGAGAATCATAAAAAGACAAAGCTTTAGTGGGGTTGCATTTTGCTAAGCTAAGCCTGGTTGCTGAGAAGATTCAAAATACAAATGCGAAAGTGCTATCTAAGGATTGTGTTGATGAATATGTTTATGCACACCATTAAAAATAAAATGCTGTTGCGTCTTTTCATTCCCGGCCTATCTTCTTCATGAGTAAATGTAATCGTTTTCTTTAGAAGAAGGAATGTATTTATAGATAGCAGGCTATCATATATATTTTATCGCCTTTTTTCTTTTTTTAATGCTGAGCTTCAATTCCAATTTTGCTTCACAGCCAGCTCTGATATAACAAAGGGAGCAGAAGTTAAATTAAATATTTGTTGAACTACTCAAGCTCAGATAGATCTTTTCCAACAAAATTAAGTTTTATCTCGAATCAAGTATTGTATATAATTTATTTGTGTTGCGAATCTCCTCTGTGTCTCAGCCTCCCTATTAATTATTGAGGTATTTTTTAAATATTTCAGTACAGCCAGTAGGTCTGAAAAAGCCATGCACATTGCTCTCCCTCCCTCCATCTCTTTCCCTTCCAAGCATAGAAAATTCTATTCAAGACATATTTATTTGATCAAGGTTTTCCCTAGTTGTACACAGAGAAAGTTAAAGAATCAGGATAAATAGGAGTCGTCTTCAGGCATTTGACTCATGTGTAACACCAAGAAAGGGAAGTGGGGGAATGAGTACAGGAACAATAGCTTTATCACACAAAATAGCTTTATGTACACACATCTGTGAACATGCATGCATACGTATATTGACCATGTGCCTGAAGTACAAGTCTGGGGTGGTGGTCCCAGTATCAGATATATTTTGATCTGAGGCAACCCAATGAGAAAAAGGCTGGCTCAGTGCCAGCACTGCAGATTGTATCATAGGGGGCAAATGTATGCACTGCCATCCCACTTCCTCTAATGTCCCTACCCTAGGGTTCTTCTCTCTCCTCCGGAGGTCACCCCAGCCTGGAAGAAACAAGTGGCAGGTGAGGTGTCTGGCTCCAAGCGTTGCATGGCCTTTGCTGCTCATGGAAGTAAGGGAGCTATGGTGGGGATGGCAGTGGTTGCTCCAGAAATGGCCAATGAGTTTTTCTCCAGCTTCGTTCATGTTGGGTAGGACACATGCTCTGCACGTGGTCAGAGGTGCACTCATCATGGGCTAACTGGCTAAGCAGATGACAGCGCAACAGATAGAAGACAGACCTGGGTGCTTGCTTGCTCACTCGTAAGCAGGCAAATTTGTACAGAGGAGGTCAACCAAGCTGATCATGGTCTGGAAACCAAACCTGAGGAACAGCTGAGGGAGTTGGGTATGTTTATCCTGGAAAAGAGGAGGCTGAGAGGAGATATGACAGCCATCTTCAAATATCTCAAGGGCTGTCACATGGAAGATGGGGCAAGCTTGTTTTCTTCCACTCTGGAGAGTAGGACCTCAACTTGAATCAATGCCTTCAAGTGACAGGAAAGGAGATTCTGAGTAAAAATCAGGAATAACTTTCTGTCAGTAAGAGCTGCTCAACTGTGGAACAGACTCCCTCAGAGGGTGGTGGACTCTGCTTCTTTTGAGGTTTCTAAGCAGAGGGTGGATGGCCATCTGTCATAGGTGAGATTCCTGCATTGAAGAAAGCTGTACTAGATGATCCTTAAGGTCACTTCCAAGTCTGCAATTCTTTAACTCTACGAAATGAGAAATTCAGAGAAATCAAAACTGGCAGATTTGCCCATCCCTAGTGGCTAATAATTAAGGTGGGAGGGGATGCCAGTGAATGTATGAACCATGTAATCTCTTTTTCAGTATCTTCAGCTTCAGTTGGAATAACATACTCTCCAACATTTCTCTGATGAAAATAGGGATGTCCCATTCCATAATGATAATTTTACTATTTGTTCCCCACACATCTTACTGGGATTGCCCGAGCCACGCCGGGCAGCTTCCAACACATATAAAAACACAATAAAACATTAAACTTTTTAAAAGTTCCCTATACAGGATTGCCTTCAGATGGCTCAGGGGTCGAATAACTCCATGCCCTTCAACATTTCTCCAATGAAAACAGGGATGTCCTAAGGAATAGTGGGACATTCCAGGATCAAATCAGAAGCCGGGACGGCTTCTCTAAATCAGGGACGTCCCTGAAAAATAGGGACACTTGTAGGGTCTGGAATAAGACAAACCAAGTACCAGCAGGGGACCTCAGAACTCTGCATCTTAGGGCCTACATGCATGACTGCTTGAAAGATTCCTGTTTCAGTCCCACAATGCAAGAAGCATGACACAGATATTCCTTAACTGTCATGATGATCCCCAGAATGATAGATGGGCCTTGAAGGTTCCTGAATTTTGTTTCTTGAAAGGAACAAGAAATGCTTGTGTGGACATTCCTCCAATTTTCCTTCTGCAGACACATAATGGCAGAAGAAGGCTGGCCACATCTTACACATGACTCCCTGAAAGAGGAAATGCTTCAATAAGAAATAAAGATGAAATAATGCACAGATTTGCATCATGTTTGCATGTGCTAATTTGTACATACATATTATGCACATGTATAAATTATAGGTGCTGTTTATATTAAATGAGAAGATGTCAGAAATGAGCCAGCTCCAAGTGAAGGTTTGCAGCCAACTGCAGAAAGCAGCCAGGAACAGAGAGGCAGCTGCAGACTTCGGCTCTTCCTGACCTTGACAGGCAGGCTGATAAGGCAGTAGCTGAGAGCAGGCTAGAACACAGCCAAAGCTCTCCAGAAGCACAAATAGGAGCAAATAGGCAGCCTCTCAGAACAGGAAGAAGTTGGAGCTGATCCACTAAGTCCAAAGAGTTGGTGAATGGGAGGGCTGCTAGAGAGGAAGCAAAACAAGAGACGTAAAGGTCGTAAGTTCAATATCTTCTGTAGATGGCAGAAGAAGTCTTCAGAAGGGTATCTTGGGTAATGATGCCAGAGGCTTTGTCAGAGCCGTCCGGAGTGATCTGTTTGTTTTTGCAATAAATCCTCCTTTTTAATTACCCACACTTACTGTGTAATCATGCTGGCAACCTGGATTCCTGACAGAAGCTGATGTATCTCACCATAGTGGAGAAAGCTCTGACCAAATGACCTCTGTCTGCCTGATCATTCTGCTGTAGGGAGCTAACGGTGGGTGATATCAAGGCTCCTGCTGCTCTTTCTTCTGATGGCTCTTTATCTTTATAAACTGGGTTTGGATCAGACAGCTCTTCAGACACAGGACACCTTCATATAGATAGCTGTCCTCTGTAAAGTAGGACATTAGGATACCCTAGATTAGGAGAAAGGGTGTGTGGCCCATAGCAGGACATTGCATTATCTATTTCAGGAAATGCAAAATTTTATGTGAACAAAATCAAATATTCCCTCTATCCCCATTTAATTAACAGACTAGGAAGGGTGGGGCAGCAGGTGTTCCATAGCCATGCACTATGGGTCAGACTCAACTAAATTTTACTGAGTATACTTCTTAAAATGAAGTATACTATGCCTTTTAATTTCAAAGGATCTGCTCTGAGTTGTATTCAACTACATTTTACTCAGCATGGACCAGCTTTGATTAACAGACATGACTAACTTGGGTCTATTAATTTCAGTGGGTCTACTCTGAGGAAAGGTTGATTGACCACAACTCTATATATTCACAGAGCCACTGCCTATTAATAGGATTGACAACCACACAACAGAGGGAAGTGCCGTGAGTGAACAAATATTTTCTTTTTTCTTTCTTTTTCTTTATCTTCTTTTCTCTTCTTTTTTCCTGCCACATACCTCAGAAGCTAACACTCGACAGATGGGAGTTAAAAAAGAAATGTGTCGGCTGCTCGAGGCACATTTTAATTTGTCGCTCAACTAAGTTTGTTTCACTTTTAATGGTTCACTTTGCTGAACCTGTGAATAAAATATTAACTTAAAAAAAAATACTGCAAGAAGTTTAACTTGTGAAATGTCTCCAGAGACAGGGTTTCTATGCTTTATCCAGAGTAATGTTGCTTATTTTATTGAAATGTTCACTTACCTTTGAAATTTCACGTAAGCAGGAATTTCCAAATTTCATCTTAGCATTTTGACTTGGGGTCAAAGTTGGTGGCAATGTTAAGAAGATGCAATATCCTACTTCAACCCACTGCACCCCAAATAAATTTCCCCAGAGTAATCAAAGCTCATTTAGCATTCATCCAGTGATTTTTAAAAATTTATTCATTTTATTATGGAGAAATAAAGTCAGAGGATAAACAAAGGGGGTAAATGATTCACAGCCAGCAGCAACAGTCCAACTAAGACTGAGCATTATAAGCACATTACATTCGTTCTTCACGAGGTCCCTGCCAATTTCCAGGGTCAACTCAGAATATTCACTTTATCTTAACGCCAGTGGTGCCATTGGGAGTGGTGGGGTGGAAGGCAGGGTGGTCCCATGAGTGAAACAAGAGCCAATGACAGGCAGAGCCAGTTTTGCTCCCATCCTCTTCCCTGCTGAGTTCTACAAGGGCAAGAATGAAACCAAGGAAGAGAAAACTCGCTGGATGCCAGGAAGGAAGCAGGCAGGCAGGCAAGTGGGGGCTGGTTGGGGACGCAGACTGAGGTTGGTGGTGGGGCCTTAATGGACCAGCCTCCACTGCTTAACTTCTTTTCACAGCTTGGGACCAGGTCAGCTGAAGGACATTCAGTTCCCAAAACAATATACGCCACACTGAAGTGCACCTATCTATCCCGTTCAGTTCTCCAACCAAATTGCGTACAAAAACCCACATATTAGGGGGGGAACACACCTAAAATGCATTTCTTGGCAAAAACAGTGTTAAAAAATGCATTGCTCTAGGGGAAATTGCTTACAACAAGAAGAGTTACTATGAAGAGAGATGCTGACAAATTTTCACAAGAGTTTTATTTTAAAAAATAAGCTCAGACTGATGCAGAAATGTGGAGAACTGAACTTGTGTACTTGTGTGTAGGTGTGCTGAACTTAAGACTGGAAAAATGAGAAACTGAGATAAACTGAAACTGACTTTCATCTATCTCTAGTAGCTACTGCAGAAATGGTCTTCTCGGTGTCTGTTCCCAGGTTTTGGAATGCTCTTTCAGAAAGGTTGACCCTGAGCCTACCTCAGTGTCATTTATTTAGTTATTTTTATATTTATATCCCACCTTTCCTCCAAGGCACTCAAGGTGGTGCGTATAGTTCTCCTCCTCCTCATTTTATCACCACAGCAACCCTATGACGTAGATTAAGCTAAGAGACTGTGAGTGGACTGAGTGGAGATTTGAACTCTGATACCCCAGGTCTTGGGCCAAGACTCTAACCACAATGGCATACTGGCTTATTTCATTTCAGGTCACTTCAGCCAAAGGTGAAGTACCTTCACCAATCCCAGGTGGTTTAGGGCTCTGTGAATCAACACAATAATTTTTCTATCATTGACCTCAAGGTTCTCGCCCCCCCCCCCAAGTCAATCCCATGCATTTGAGATTGCAGTAAGTCACCTGAGCTTTAGAGAAATATACATTTGAGCAAAGTTGATATTAATTACTTATCCATATCAGCTGAGATCACAATGTCTATGAAAAATTAAGGAGCAACTGCTTCTTGGGAAGAATTTCTCTCCTTCACAGTTTTCTAAGTAGCTTCTCAGGTTGAAAGGGTTTTACTGGAAGTGATCTAAGGATGTAATCTGAGGATGGCAAATTGAGCTGACATCGAGGAACATCTAGGAGCCCGTTCCAGCAGCAGAGTGGAAAGACCCAGGAGAGAACAGAGGGAACAACAGTTTCTTTTGCTTTCCAAGGCTGAAAAGGAGAAAGCTTCATTGGAATTATTTCATGAAAGTTAACAAAGAATCTTGTGGCACCTTAAGTGCTAACTAATTTATGAAGGCAGAAGCTTTCATCAGGTAGTGTCCACTTCATCAGATGCATGGCATGTAATCCTCAGAAGATTTAGCTGTATGAAATAGAAATCCATCAATCTCATGAATAAAATTGTTAATCTCCCAGGCACCACAAGAACACACACTAACATGGCCACACCTCTGGAGATTGTTACACTGGAGTGAAACAGATCTGGTCATATAAATGGAAAGTCATCAATCTCATGATTACACTTGTTAGGTGCCACAAGCTGCCTTGTCTGAATTCAGATTCAAGAGCAGATCCCTTTGTTTTTCAGACAACTGAACAACTCCATAAGCATTTATGGGATCAGGAAACTCCCTTGGCTGTTGACCCTGATCCATCCTTCAACCAGGGCTATGGAGTGTCATACAGCCCAAATCACTGCCTCCTCCTTTTTCAAGTTAAGAGCTGCAGTAGGCTTGAGTCCTGACTTGTACAGAGATAATGGAATGAAATGATTCATGCATTTAAAGGAAAATGCAATGAAGTGCACTTTCTGGTCAATTTCATTTACTATCTGAAGTTGGACAGCACTGTAAGAGCTCTGGTTAAATGAATGCCATTGTTAGAAGGAGCCTTCTAAAATAAAGTGGATATCAGGAGGCTCCTTGGGAAATTGCCATGGTATGCAACACAGTTTATTGGGGTTGCTCTCTTTCTCTTCCAGCAGCAATAATCAAATTCACTGCATCTTTTTTGTTTGTTACCCAGGCAGCTCATCTCACTAATTTTCCAATCATTTGGGCTGAACTTTGTGCAATCCCACATCACAGATCCATCACACAACCAAGAGTTGCGTTGTTCATTCTCCTCTCATTTGCAACACATTCCGGTACGCTCAGCATCCAAGCTTTGTCCTCTCTCTCAAGCCTTCAAATAATGACACACACATTTCCTTTTGTATTGACTCTGCTAATTTATTGCTATGTTGACTTGGGTGTTAGTCAAGCTTGCAATTCAGCAGTGAGGCAGATTTGGTGTTCAGTGAGCCTAATCAAAACTTTAAAATGATTAAATGCTTCCCAAATATAGCCTTGACATTGCCTGAAAGGATTCCGACCTTCTGCACCCGAGCAATGCTGAAGCACGAGGTTCTTTTCTCTGTGTGTCTGGCCTGTGCTTTCTAAACACAGCCCGCCCGCCCCTTCTCTTTGTTAACATGGTGCTAACTTGCTTTGCAGCAATCGCTGCTGCCAGCTACCATTGTTATATGAAACAAAAAATTCCTGCTGATGACACAGGGATAGACACAATGGTGGAGCCAGTCACTGCTGTGCAAATGGCTCTTCCTGTGCTGTTCTCATTCAGGCTCGGAAGACTGCATGCCCCTCTACCCTACCCCCAATATAGCACAAGGCAGAAATACATAAGAAACTGGGGAGGGAAGAAAGAGACTAGGACTCTAGGCATTTATGCTTACATATATTTCAGAAAGATAAGAACTAAAACTCACTATGAATGCTAATCAGGATCTTGTATTGCAGTGATGAAAATAAACCCCCCCATGTACCTTTTCTTAACAAACAAGAGAGAAAAAACGAAAGAATCTATTTTGCTAGATATATATATATATATATATATTTAAGAATTCTGTTTCAGTTTGTTCATTGTGCCCATTCCTCTGTCCTGGGTGCAACAGGTGTGTGTTTGCTTGCTTGCTTGCACATGTGAAAAAGGTGGGGCTGTCTGGGAAACATTTTGCTAAGCATTTTTGAAGCCCTCTCCATCTCACCAAAAAAGGTTTCAGTGAGAGTGAAGCAGGCTTTAGGAAGCTTAATGAGATTTCCTGTCCTCCGTTCCTTACAGGGTTAACAGATCCTGACCTGGCTTATCCCTTGATCCCCTTTAGAAGCCTGTGTCATTTCTGAGGGCCATACTAGGTGATCTGTACTCTTAAGTGCAGGGTTGTTGTTTCAAAACCTAAATTGCCAATGTGTGTCAATCCCAAATAGGAAGCCAGCCTAGACTGAGACCCTAGCATGGGGGTAGTGGGATTTAACCACATTTTTTTTTTTAGCAAGAAGCAAATGATAACCAGTTTTTTAATAAAGTGACACAGCATATCCTGATGCAACTTCAAGAGAAACTTAAAGGTGTGGAAGAGAGAAACGTGCTCAGCATGGGAAGTCAGGTGCACCTTCTCACACAGCAAGCAGAAGAATCTCAGCCACCTCTTTCCAAGGTGGAAAACATGGATTTGAAAATGCGGGATTGGCTTTAATGAGTTAAAAGTGAACAGGTTTCATTTTGGAAAGGAAATGCCCCCACAATTCATATTTCCAGGGTTGCTGGTTGAATTACAGGTGCAACAAAACCCCCAAAAAACCTTTGGGCAAACTTATTTGCAGTTTCTTTTTCACAATCAGGTGCCATATAAATATTACAGAAAATATTACAGAAAAAGAAAAACCATCTGCTGCCACCCTTGCAATGGTCCCAGCTTGGATCAGGAATCCTGCACTGGCAATTTCTGTGTTGCTTTAATTTCTCTTCCAAAAAAACCCCCCACCTCCCTCTTATACAGAAAGGCACAGATAGATATGGAGCCTATGTATTGTACAAGTTGGCCCTCAGTTCAAACTCACTTGCACTCGTCTCTTCTTGGGCTGCCTATTTTTCATTGCTGGAAATAGCCCTCCCAGGAGAAAATAGTCATGTCACGAGAGCAGAAGCAACATACCTTCTGCTGCTGTTCCTGCTTCTGGAGCCAGCAGTTATATATGTGGGTGGGAGAAATACAGATGGGCAAATCTGCCAATTTCAATTCAGCATTTGACCGCAAAATTATCCAAATGTATGTGGGTTTTTTTTATTGTATGCAGTTTAGACTAATATGCATATTTTTAAAGTAGTTTCTCCTAATGTGTCCATTTTTGTACGCATTGGCTGGTTGGAGAGCTGTGCCACAAAATTTGGAGAGCATGAATTTCAAAGGGTGGCTGTGTTTCCGTTCCCATATCGGTTCACAAATTGCAAACAAGATTCTTATCAAAATGCAAGAAAAATTGAATTGGTTTTCTTCTCCATCCCAAGGGAAGAAGTGTGGATGTTTCAGTTTCCTAACTGGACACATTTTGTGCATATCTGAAATATGTGATAAATGCTAAAGGAAAGCATGGTAGCTTTTAAAGAAAATAAATATTTTTTCTTTGAATACTTATGAGAAATTATGCAGATCTATTGAATACCTCCCCAGCACTGCTCCGTTTTCTAAATACAAACAAAATGCCTAGGATTTTTCTCTCTAGGGGTTTCATTTTAAACTTACATGCAGCATGTAATACTTGCTTTCTGTGAACATCAGAAAAGCAGAATGAGACTGAAAAAATATTCAAAATTCCCATCGATCTTTGTGTGTGATGCTCTGATCTCGGAGAGTTACAACTCCAGTCTTTGATTTGTTCGTGTTCCTTTTTCTCTTCCATTCTTTGAACAGAAACATACTCAATTAGGTGATCCTTCATGGCAGAAATATTAGACACAAAGGCTACAGAGAGGTTGCCACTGTGTGCTAAAAGCTTCAAACATCTCTATGGAAATATATGCTAGAAACCTCAGTGCATTTCTGCTTTGTTGATGCCATTTCCCATAAGAACAATGTGGGAGAATTATTTCGTTAGAAGCTTTGACTATTTGAACCAAAGAAGGTGTGTGTAGAAGAGCCAGAATATTCACTGTATTTAAGTAATTGTCCTAGTTTGGAGGTGGTGAAAAAGTATACCTAAAAATGCCACTAAAAATGGCCCTCAGGGCTAACACAACAGAGAATGGTAAAAGCAGAGAATAAGCAAAGGAATAAATCATGGAATCATAGAATTGTAGAGTTCAAAAAGACCCCAAGAATCATCAAGTCCAACCTACTGCAATAAAGGAATCACAACTAAAGAATCAATGACAGATGGCCATCCAAAATAAGAAGCAATGACAGATGGCCATCCAACCTCTGCTGAAAAACCTGCAAGGAAGGAGAATCCACCACCTCCCGAGGGAGTCAGTTCCACTGTCAAACAACTCTTACTGTCAGAAAGCTAGGGCTGCCATACATCCGGATTTTCCCAGACACTACCAGGATTTCAAAGGCGGAATTGACATCTGGGGGGAATTTCTGAAATGTGGCACTTTGTCCTGGAAGTCCATTGGAAAATCACAATTTTTGGCATATTTGTAAAAGCTCAACAACTTTCCTGATGTTTAGTCAGAATCTTTGTTCTTGTAACTTGAAGCCATTGGTTCTAGAGCAGGAGAAAACAAGATTCCTTCATCTTCCATGAGACGGTCCTTTAGATACCATATCTTCTCTCAGTCTCCTCTTTTCCAGGTTAAACATAGCTATCTCCTTCAACCATTCCTCCTACAGCTTGGTTTCCACACCCTCAATGATCTTGGTCACCCTTCTCTGCACACATTCCAGCTTGTCAATATCCTTCTTAAATTGTGGCACCCAGAACTGGACACAGTATTCCAGATATGGTAAGACCAAGGCAAAACAACCAGAGTGATTGTTATGACTTCCCTTGATTGGGACATTCTACTTTTGCTGATGCAGCCATTTATTACTATTCACCTGCCTGGATGTATTTAATTTGGTTTAATTAAGTTGATTTGCAGATCCTCCAATTTATTATATTTTAATAAATATAACCTGTTTTCTCATAATATTGTTTGACTCAAGTCTTCATTCTGGTGTGATGGTAAAATAGGTCTAGATGGTTTGCCATCCCTCTTTGTTACAAGAGGGCACTCCAAACAAAAACTCCCTCTTTTTCTGATGACTGTATTAGAGCCTGCTTGCCAAAAGGATTTCAATGCACTTCAGAGAATGCATTTTTAAAAGACGTGCACCACATGCTTCTTGAAGAAACAAAATAATTAAAAACTTCCGTCTCCTCTGCCTATTGTATTTATAATTAACAAAGTAAATGAAAAATCCCTGTCTTTTATCTCACATCAAAGGGTATTGCATTTCTCAGACAAATTGGGCATTCATCTTTCTTTGACATAGCTTTTGAAGCTTTTATACCTTTCTCTTCTGCTCCCCCTCCCTTGACGCTTCTGAATACAGGTAAATAAAATATGACTTGCAAGTAAATAGGTGTTCTTTTAAAAGAAAGACTAGAATAGAATGAAAGGAAAGCACATACACATACACTCATACCTTCTTCATTCCTCCCCACTTCATAATAATACAATTCACTTGAATAGACACATTCAACAAACTTCCATCTATAAAACCACTGTTTTACCTATGCCCAAATTGTCCCTATTTATCAGGGACTGTACCTGTGCCTCATAAATTGCTGTGATCCTACCCCCTGGAGGGTGATGTTCTGGTGTTCTCAGCTATGGGTAATCAAACCTGCTCTTATCTGCATAATCCAGCTTCTTCAGCTGTGTACATTCAACCCCATCCTTGAGTCCACCTCTTCCTGAGACTCTTAAATATGACAGATGGTTGAGAATTTACTTTTTTAAATAGAGAGGTTAGTGTTGAATTGCTGGGCAGCTAAACTGCCCAGGAGCCCCAAGGAGACGTCCCCACAGCTTGAAACCCAAGGGCCTAGAAGAAGCCAACAGCTGCAGAGGGAAGCACTGGCCCTTTAACTGACCAGATGCATCATTCAGAGCATGGGACCTTTAGTCTAGGTCAGGCATCCCCAAACTCAGCCCTCCAGCTGTTTTGGGACTACAACTCCCGTCATCCCTAGCAAATAGGACCAGTGGTCAGGGATGATGGGAGTTGTAGTCCCAAAACAGCTGGAGGGCCGAGTTTGGGGGTGCCTGGTCTAGGTGAATAACTAGCCCAGGCTATAAAGATAGACCAGGTCTCAAAGACCTGCTGAGACATCTTGCATGTTCCACCTCTGTTGCAGGCTCACCAACTATGGTTCTAAAACCCACACCTAGGTACCTCTCCAGGGTGCTGATCTGCCTCGGCTTGGTCTTTCTGTGTGGCTGAAACTACTGACACACACGCCTTACTTAGGCAATCACTTATTCATTGTGGTGGGCATTCCCATCAATCATGACAACAGTACGGAAGAAACTTGGGAATAAATAGATGTGAAAGAAGCATATACTGGAAACATGCTGATCTTCCCTTCCCCAGTACAAACAGTGTTTGTTGAGTCAATAAGAAGTTCGACTATACAACAAACAGACAGACATACAATAAGGACTGGGAGACATGGGCTGCTCAGGATTTGTATCATTATCTCCCAGTTCTTTTTCCTAGCCTGATTGTGACAACCCTAATTTCATATTCTTTTCAGCCAGCAACCGGCAGTCAGTGTGAAACTGACACAATCACCTCCGTTGCATTTTGCAAACATCAACTCATTGACAGCAACATTTTGCTCATACTTTACCAACATTCACCTCCAAGGGATCAGCTGGAAGCATATTACAGTAATCCATCTTGTGCTGAAATACATGAATTAAACCTCTACAGACAGCTGGTCAAGATAAGGGCAAATCCACACAATTCTTTTACAATGTTCCTTCAAGCTCTATAATGGGCTGCAGTAGATTGTGCATGGTAGCTGATGATGCTAGCCACAACAGCAGGTATCTTCAGCCAGGAAAAATGTCTCTGTCCCTCTCCCTCATGTGAGTTGTATAACATTTAGTACTTGCTTGCCCACCTGTGTGGTAACAATGTGAGCTTGGCTAGTTAACTTTGAGGGTAGAGTAGATTTCTTCCTCCTGGTTGACCAAACTGATGTCAAGTCATCAGCTTGGTTTTGAAATCTGTCCAAAAGATAACAGAGTGAATTGATCCTAGATTGAAGACTTCTTTTTAAGTTTACAGAATCATAGAACTGAAGAGCTGGATTTTTGTTTTTGTTTTTGTTTTGTTTTGTTTCTTTGTTTTGTTTTTGGGAAGCAAGAAGAATTACCAACGAAAGAAGAATGGAGGATAAAATTAATGGACTATGCAGAATTAGACAAACTAACAGGAAAGATTCGAAATCTGCGGGACCAGAAATTCACAGAAGACTGGTGTAAATTTACAGACTATTTGAAAAGTAATAGTGATGATCAAACTACGTTTGCAGGTTTGCAAGAAGTTTTGTGACGTGAATTATTGGAACTATTGCAAAAATGGATAAAGGGGAGGAGGATTAGTTAAGATAATTAAAGGCAATATGAATTTAAGAAATCCATAAGACGTGGCTAAAATGGGGGATCATCAGAGGTGCTGATGGGAGTCCATAAAAAGATTGTATAAGTGGTGAAGTTTTGTGGTATGTATTATAATTCATATGTTAAAATTAATTAACATTTTTTTTAAAAAAAAAAGAACTGAAGAGCTGGAAGGTACCCAAGAGTTGTCTAGTCCAACCCCCTGCAATGCTCTCACTGTTGTTCAACCAGAAAGTTTAGGAATTTTTGGTAGACTTTTAAATAATGAGCCCAAGCTCTAGATTCCTGATGTGGTGTATGAACTTTCCAGCAAGTAATTAAACTTCAACATGTACAGACAGTTAGATGAAGCAGACGTGTCTCTGGCAAGGGAGTCCATGAAAAGGAACAGCTTTTGAAATGCATTGACAGCCCTTAATGTTTTTTTTCCCCCCTTTTTTTAAAAAAAATGCTCTGTTGAGGAAGCAAAGCAGCAAATAAATTATTGAGTTCTCCGTGTGCTCCTCAAAAGTTGGGTTATTTAGAATTCTGATAATCAAGAAGAAGCTTCAGATTACATTCTCTCTTTCTCTCTCTCTCTGTTTGCATATTGACCTATTTGGAGTGTTAACCTGCTGTGTTCCTGAAAGCTTGCAGCAGGTAAAACCATCAGGAAGAATATAACCGTTGAAAGGCAAATACCATTGTAAAAAGTCAGCTACTAAGATAAATAAGGGGAAGCGGGTGGCGCTGTGGGTTAAACCATAGAGCCTAGGACTTGCCGATCAGAAGGTCGGTGGTTCAAATCCCCGCGACGGGGTGAGCTCCCGTTGCTCAGTCCCTGCTCCTGCCAACCTAGCAGTTCGAAAGCACGTCAAAGTGCAAGTAGATAAATAGGTACCGCTTTGGCGGGAAGGTAAACGGCGTTTCCATGTGCTGCTCTGGTTCGCTGGCCACATGACCCGGAAGCTGTACGCTGGCTCCCTCGGCCAATAAAGCGAGATGAGCGCTGCAACCCCAGAGTCGGTCACGACTGGACCTAATGGTCAGGGGTCCCTTTACCTTTATCTGTAAAGCCCTAAATGGCTTGACACCCAGGTACCTTTACCTTAAGATAAATAAACTTGCAAATAGGTATGTAGGGGATAGCTGCCTATCCTGGGCTCTGGGCTCTCCCCAAGCCCCACTCCGTGGCTCACACTGGTATTTGCGCTGATTATGTACCCTCCCCCTCAGCACTCCTTATTTTGCTACTTTCTCCTAACTCTACATGATGCCCCATGCTCTTAGCTCCCCACAAACTCACCTGAATACTGAATTGGACAGCACTGAATCAAGTATATGCAGGCGAGGGAAGGGTTAAAATTCCCCCACTTGCCCGCTGAAGCCTTAATAACTATCACACACACTCATAAACCACAGCGGATGCTATTGGCATTTGAACAACAACAGCAACAACACTTGCAAACTAAATGCAAATACACATTTATTGTGGCAGAGGAACTCACTGTGTATACCGAATGTTATTCTCTTGCTCATAAATTATTCTTTCCCTGGGTGGCACAGGAAGCGAAAGAATTCCAGATGTAGTAGGTCTGTCACATTCCATTCTGTGAAGTATATTTGTGGTACCTTCAAATCAAACCTACAGTGGCTGGTTGAAAAACTGGCAACCTGTGGCTGGGGATGAATGAATCTGTCAATTTCAGTTTCTCAGTTTCCAGCCTTAAGTTCAGCTCTCCCATTTCCTTGTTATTTTGTGAATTTTTCTTTTTTCTTTTAAAAAAACCACTTGAAAATTTATATGTACTTTCCTGCACTTGTCTCCTAAAATATACATTTTTTGTTTTGCACACAGTTTTGCCCAGTAGACTTATTTTTGCAAGCAATTTCCCCATAAGATAATATAGTGGCATATATTATTCTCTCCAATGTATTTTTAATTTTTTAAAAAACACCCTTTGTTTGCAGAATTGCATCACATAATTCAGAGAAGTGGGAATTTCAACAATCGGTAAGTGTGTTTTGGTGTACCTATTCGTCGGGTAACTGAATTTGGAAGGCTCGAGTTAAAACAGGAATCAAATTAATTCCACCCCACACACACACCTTTACCCTAGGCCAACCTTTAATACACCCCCTCATCAGAATGAGATCTCATTTTAAAATCCTGCAATTTGTCCTGAGAAAGCACCCTGAACCCCCATATTGAAAATGAAACAATATCCACACTGTGCTAGCCCACAGTATAATAAGCCACTGTTATAAAGTGGTCCCAGAAGCCCTTGGGAACCAACTGTGACATATTTCCAATTTGCTCTTTAAAATCATCTGGAACTAATTTTCTTTCCCATTTTAAAGCTAAGTGAAAAGGGAAATATTTATCTTCCTGACTGCCCACAGCTCAGTCTTGCGCTAGATGGCTTCGGCCCATAATCACTGGAGTTCTCCTTTTGCTTTGCAAGTAAACAGTGGCAGAACTAAATAGCATCTTCTCGGGATGGAGTACAGAAATGCAATCACCCACTTCCAGATATTCCAAGAGATAAAGAGAGAGAGAGCAATGAATGGCATTAAAGTCAAGGGTTATTTTTCATTTCCATTTGTATCTCGTCCGCTTTCTTCTCCCAATGAAAAATGGAAGGAAACTTTCTACTTGAGAATTCTTTCCCTTGGGGGTGGCAAAGAGGGAAGGGGGAGGAAGAACAATCTCCTGGCATCGTGCAGCTAGTTGACGTGACTTAGAAATGATGCAACTGGCACATTTTCCACCCCCACACAATGACTGATTTAAGGAGTTTTCAGGATTGGTACTGAGAAAGTAGAGACATCACCTTGCCAACAAAGGTCCATATAGTAAAAGCTATACATCCCAGTAGTGATGTATGGAAGTGAAAGCTGGACCATAAAGAAGGCTGATCGCCGAAGAATTGCTGCTTTTGAATTATGGTGCTGGAGGAGACTCTTGAGAGTCCCATGGACTGCAAGATCAAACCTCTCCATTCTGAAGGAAATCAGCCCTGAGTGCTCACTGGAAGGACAGATCGTGAAGCTGAGGCTCCAATACTTTGGCCACCTCATGAGAAGAGAAGACTCCTTGGAAAAGACCCCGATGTTGGGAAAGATGGAGAGCACAAGGAGAAGGGGGCGACAGAGGATGAGATGGTTGGATAGTGTTCGCGAAGCTACCAGCATGAGTTTGACCAAACTGCGGGAGGCAATGGAAGACAGAAGTGCCTGGCGTGCTCTGGTCCATGGGGTCACGAAGAGTCGGACACGACTAAACGACTAAACAACAACTGAGAAACTAAGTTAGTTAAGGGCATGCTTGCTTTGTCTTTCTGGAATGTAATGGAGGTGAGCAGGTCCATCTGAGAGAGAACTTCCATTGAATCATCTAACCATAGAATTTTAGGGTTGGAAGGGCCCCAAGGGTCATCTAGTCCAACCCCCGGCAATGCAGGAACCTCACGGAAAGCATCCATGGCTGATGGCCATCCATGCTCTACTCAAAAACCTCCAAGGAAGGAGAGTCCACCACCATCCCACTTGGAATGCGACAAGTTCTTCATTGGAGGTTTTTAAGCAGAGGTTAATTAGTTGTTGTTTTTAACAGTACGTTTGTGCAAACAGCAAATCATGTTGCTTTCAAGAACAAGCACTTTTTCCGGGTGTGTTTTGCTGTGCATTCAATTCCTTAATTTGTCCCACATTCAGAAGATGTAAAATAAAAGGCTCGTTCTGACTTCAATACAGTGGTGCCTCGGGTTACATGCGATTCAGGTTACATATGCTCCAGGTTACAGACTCCGCTAACCCAGAAATAGTACCTCGAGTTAAGAACTTTGCTTCAGGATGAGAACAGAAATCGTGCAGTGGCGGCGCAGCAGCAGCAGGAGGCCCCATTAGCTAAAGTGGTGCTTCAGGTTAAGAACAGTTTCAGGTTAAGAACAGACCTCCAGAACGAATTAAGTTCTTAACCTGAGGTACCACTGTACTTGATTCCCTAGAAAAGTTTTAAAACATCAGAGATTATTTAGTGCATTATTGAAAGTGGTATGGTTTGGCTGTCTTGGCAAAAAGTACAGGTGTGCGGGGTCCAACCCAGCTGCATTGTTTTTAAAATACTAAGTTGTGGCACAATGTCTTGCCACAACTTACAATAAGAACACTTACTGTAACACTCCTCCCCCTCTTTATGACTCAAGGCCAAATTAAATTTAAATTAGTTGTGGTACAAACATCTGCCTTTCACCAAAGACAATTCGTACCAAAATTGCAACCATATCTGGACTGGGAACTCTTGGCCACAATAGTTCATGCATTTGTTACTTCAAGTCTGTACTTCATGTGGGACTTCCATCCCACTTGATCCGGAAGCTGCAGTTAGTGCAGAATGTACAGGTGGATAAACTGTAGCTAGAAATCATTATATCATGTCCAAGGCTATGGACAACATTTCCTTCCCATGGACAACTGCAAATTTTGTTTTCCTCAGTGTGACATGCCTCTAAATTATGCTAACTCACAGACTAGCATTTAATATACAGGAAGAAATATATACAAATTCAGACAGAACATATAACGAGGGTGTAAAAATGGCAGGTAACAGCCAAGCACCTAATAATATGTACATATAAAATACCATCTTAAACCCAAATATCTTCCTCCAGCCCATATAAGTCTTTACTGACGATAGAATGTACAATGTGCATCAAAACTAATGAATAACCTCTGCATCAAATTGCACATTTTACTGCAGAGAAAGCACATTTGGGCTTTAGATATTGTTTAGAATTGTTTCTTCCATTTCAATGTTTGCTGTGGTTTGAGGATATATATTTTGTTAGTTAAGGCCATTTCCTTTTGTATCCGTCTGTTGGGTTTTGATGGCTATAAATCATAATCCCATTGCATAGAAGGATACATTGTAGTTAACAATCTTTCTTTTTCCAAGGCTGTCTATGGAGAACATTTCCTTCCCGTAGAAACAATGTAAATCCTTATTTTATTATTGCACGCCTCTAAATCATTCCATAGTTTCTTCTGGCATCAACAGTGAAAGATTATCTGAGCACGCAAGTCTCTGCTGGTATTGGACTGTATTCCACTCAGTGAAATCCCAGGGCAGACAAATTGAATAACTATACAGAAGTCAGTAATCTCTGTCTGGAGACCATCAATCATTCTCCTAGTAAAGACTCTCCTCCCTGAAAGAGAGGGGAGTGGTTGTGGACGGGAGCCTGAGCACCGCCCACAGCAGGGGGCTCAGCCCCCTGCCTTTCTGTTCCCTGGCTGGCGCTCCTCCCACCAACCGGCACCCAATCGGGTGCCGCTGGGGGGTGTGGTCAGCCAAGTTCAAATTGCAGCGCCAGCCCTCTCCTCAGCCTCTTTCCACTCCGTCTCGCCGAGAGTCATCAGCTAGGAGTCATCACAGTCATCACAGGGAAGAGCCACAAGGTTTGGAGTTGGGGGGTCTGTGTGTGTGGAGGCTTGCCTTTTAACTTTAGGAGGCTTGCGTGCGCTCATTGCTTTACTGCTTTTAAAAATCCAGGTTTGCCTTGCTGTGTCCTCTTTTTCCCATGTAAAAACCTACATTTAACCTTCCATTCCCCCCCCCCCTGGTTCTTGATTTGTTTGTGTGGTCTAAGTGTGAATTACCTTTCTTAAGCTGCAGCTTGTTCCCTTGCCCAGCACATGCAAAACCTTAAAGATTCATGTAGCTGCCATTAGTTTCTTCTCCAAAGCTACATTCTCCTCTGACCTGTGCAATGACTTCTTAGTCCGCAGGGCTATCGAGGGCTGGAGCAGGCTTCAACCTTCACGGGCTGGGGGCCGTAAGCCGATCTCTTATGCGCTATTGTCCAAAATCCGCACAAAGTTAAAATCCATCTGCTGGTCCAAGTATGAGGCCCACATGTTTTCCGCCGCCTATTCGATTGCGTTTTTCGGCGCCCTACGGGTGGGCGAGGTTGTAGCCGAGGCTGGCGCAAACGGCTCAACGCGCGGCCTCTTATTGGATGATGTGCAGCTATCAGAGGCGTCCATGACACTCAGGATACGCCAGTCAAAAACAGATCAGGCCGGCAGGGGGGTGTTTGTGAAGCTGGTAGCTTCTGCGGAGTCGGGTCCATGTCCGGTAAAGGACACCAGACGATTTCTCTACCTCCGGCCTCCCGGCCCAGGTCCTCTTCTGGTCCACCTAGACGGTTCCCCGCTTCTAAGGCATCAATTCACGAGGGTGCTCCGCAGAGCCATTGATTCCTGTGGGTTACCTGCCCAAGACTACGCAGCGCACTCCTTTCGGATCGGCGCTGCAACAACAGCCGCTCATTTGGGCTTGCCGGTGGATAGGATTAAGGAGATGGGCCGGTGGAAATCTGATGCATATAAAGCCTATATCCGCTAGATTACATTACATTAACCCCCCCACTTACCTGTCGCTTTCTTCTTTTCATCCTCAGCTGCTGCCAAAAAGATCGTGTGGATTTGCGGCCACAGTATCGTCCATTGGGCCCGTGCAAGGGCGTGTAGTTCCGGCCTCACTGTTAATCTTGGCCTACATCCGGGAGTCCGCTGTTTCTGGTTCATGAAATGGGGCATGCGTTGGCAGGAGCTTATGCCTATGTTGCGGGAGAAAGTGGCCTTGTTCGGCCCCCCCGACATCCTTATTGTCCAGCTAGGCGAGAATGACCTCGTTACCAGGAGTACGGCGGACTTGTCATGGAGTATAAGAACTGATTTGGGCGAGATTGCTGTCTTGTGTCCCGGGACTACCGTGTTTTGGTCCTCCCTCCTGAAGAGAATTGTGTAGCGAGGGGCGAAGTGTTGTATGGCCGTGGAGAAAATCAGAAAGACTTTGAACCGGGCCGTGTCCCGTTGGGTGCGCTGTCGGAATGGCCAAGTTATTGTGCAGGATCGTATTCGGATTGGCAACATGGACTTGTATAGAGATGACGGGGTTCATCTCTCAGACCTGGGGAATGACCTGTGGCTTGACAGCATCATCAGTAGCGTCAGGGATTGGTTGCAGCTGTGAGGGTATTGGCGGCGAGCCTTTGGCTCGGGTGGCGGTTAGGCATTGGATTATTGCGTTATGGTGTGTGGGAAGGCTAGGTGTGGCCATCGGCCTAAGCCTTCAATTTTGGGTATTCCGTTAAAGGAATCTGGGGGTCGTGTATTCCGTCCGATGCCTGCTTGGCGGGAGGCCATGGCACGACCCCTGGTGACGTCAGGGGAGAGCCTATAGTTGTATTATCATCAACAGGCTCCGCCCCCCTGGTGATTCAACCCCTGTGGTGGACATCCAATGCCTAAGCCAATACCTTTTTCACTGCTGTAACCAATAAAGTTGTGGCCTTTTCATGCCCATAAACCATATATCACGTGTCCTTGTGTGTTCATTTCCACGGGGCGGGGGTCGGGTCCTCGAACCACAAAGACTCTCCTCCCTGAAAGAGAGGGGAGTGGTTGTGGACGGGAGCCTGAGCACCGCCCACAGCAGGGGGCTCAGCCCCCTGCCTTTCTGTTCCCTGGCTGGCGCTCCTCCCACCAACCGGCACCCAATCGGGTGCCGCTGGGGGGTGTGGTCAGCCAAGTTCAAATTGCAGCGCCAGCCCTCTCCTCAGCCTCTTTCCACTCCGTCTCGCCGAGAGTCACCCACCCTCCACTCCCTTTAGCTTAGGGTATTGGCCTTGCTATGGACCTTAGGTTGGTCGCCCTGGTTAGTCGGGGGGCCTGGTAGGAGTTTTTCCGCATGGCAGTAGGCCATGAGGTTTTTTCGCCTACCTCGTAGCAATCGTCACAACTTTTGTGGTATTGGTGGGTAGGTTAGGCATTGGATTATTGCGTTATGGTGTGTGGGAAGGCTAGGTGTGGCCATCGGCCTAAGCCTTCAATTTTGGGTATTCCGTTAAAGGAATCTGGGGGTCGTGTATTCCGTCCGATGCCTGCTTGGCGGGAGGCCATGGCACGACCCCTGGTGACGTCAGGGGAGAGCCTATAGTTGTATTATCATCAACAGGCTCCGCCCCCCTGGTGATTCAACCCCTGTGGTGGACATCCAATGCCTAAGCCAATACCTTTTTCACTGCTGTAACCAATAAAGTTGTGGCCTTTTCATGCCCATAAACCATATATCACGTGTCCTTGTGTGTTCATTTCCACGGGGCGGGGGTCGGGTCCTCGAACCACAAACCACAATACCGCACAATTAATTAATCAATCAATTAGGGGGGTGAGGAGGGTGAAACAGATTCACTGTTGCAGGTCTCTTAAGCCAACTTTAGTCACACAACTGAGCTGTGAAGGAACACAATGATTTCCAAAGACAACTCCTTCCCATCAAAATCACTGTATTATCTGTTATCTCTGTGGGTATTATTGGTAATCTCTTTTAAAAGTAGCAAAACACATTATGGAGCACTGTGGAAATCAATGTCCTAGGCTGAGCATAGATTATGCAGAGCTATCAAACTGAAATGAATTAGAAAGCAGCTAATCATTGCACTCTATCTGTTCTTGGCAAAGGTAAGCACATTTACCATTCGTAATCACATTTTCTCCTTTATTTCAGATGAAAATGATAGTGCAGAGGGTTGTTTGTGTTACTGCCCCAATGTAAATGGGAAAGGAAGGTATTTCAGAAGAGAGACTCTTCTTTGCAGTCAAGAGTCCACTCCTGCAGGATGTGGTAGTCAGTAGGAAATATCATGGCGGGGTTGAGCTGGGTCATCCAGAGCAACGAAAGGCTCAGTCTGCACCCAAAAAGTAACACAAGAAAAGTCATGTCAAGCATGGGGAAATTACCTTCAGAAGCAACCTGCTGGGTGGGGTGGCTGGCTTGAGAGGAAGAGGACAAGGGACAAAATAGCAGGGAAGTTGACAAGATGCAAACCCACCAGCAGCGCCAAACTGACGTCCCACCTGGTGGGCCACTGCTGCCTACATTGGAACAGCCTCTGTGCTAGATTGAAACATTTCTGGACCCACTATCAAAATGTGGTTATAATGTTACGCATGTGTATATGCGTGCAAAGAAGCCCCTTCTCAAAAACAACTCAAATGGACAATGGTAAATGTACCGTAAGTGGGCATGGCCCCAAGCATATTGCCATATAAGGTTTAAGAGCACTATAATGAACGGCATACTGCCTGAGCCCTTTCTTTCAGGAAAAAGCTCTAATGAGAACATAATTGGTTGTATTCCAATTCCAGTCCTACTCAGAGTAGACCCATTGAAGGTAACGGGCCTAACAAATGAAGGCAAATTGATTTCAATGCGCGGGAGGAGGGTTATTGGTTTGGCTTGTTGTTGTTCTTGTTTTTATTATGTATTTTGTGTTTTTATCTTGCAGACTGCCCTGAGATCTACAGATGAAGGGTGGTATAGAAATGTAATTCTTCTTCTTCTTCTTCTTCTTCTTCTTCTTCTTCTTCATCATGGCTGTGATTCCTGCATTGCAGAGAGTTGGGCTAGATGACCCTTGGGATGCATATTCTACAATTCTTTAATTTTATTCTGAGTAAATCTCAATGTCACTGGAGTCCCAATGACCTTCTTTTTAAAGGAAGAGCTCAGGCAGTGACAGGCAGGAGGGAGCAGAAAAGACGGAGGGTTAGGATTACAAGAACATATGAAGAGACTGCTGGATCAGGCCAGTGGCCCTTCTATTCCACCATCCTCCTACCCCAGATGCCTGCAAGCAGACCCTGATGCAACAGCACTTTCCCAACTGTGATTCCCAGCAACTGGCGTGAAAGAACAATTTGTACCTGGCAAGACGTGTATTCTACTTATATACTGTAATTGCCTTCCAAACACACAGAAAGTGCTCTAAGTCAGGTGCATAAAGTACCAAAGGAACCTTATTTTGGTCCCAGAGAACAAAGGATGGCTCCTCTACAGTGTTGGATGCATCTCAAGTCACACAGCCTTCTTCCTGTGGATATTCTCTATGTTCTCATTCTGCTTCAATGACTGGCTGTTCTTTAACAGCATTCCCACATCTCACTTCAGCAGTGAACAGGGTAAAAATCCAGGGAGAGAAATCCTATCCTGACAGATTGCAGCTCCCCAGAGCTATGAAGCAGAAGATACAGTAGGCTTCCACAGCCCTTTTCCCAAAGGGAGGAAGCCTTTCCCTCTGCCTCAACCTCTAGCCAGCAACACTAAGAAGGCAGGAATGTCTGAGGAACCCTCCGCTTCCTAAACATGAAGCATTCACAGAAGGAAAAGATGAAACTGGTGATGGTGACCCAAGGTTGGAGCTGGGTCTGTGAGTTATGTCTCTGATTTGAGGTTTCACGATGGGAGGTAGCTCTGGTTGCATGTGAATCCGTGCTTGGAGTCCAGCATTTCTCTCCAGTGTCCTTCTAACAATACATCCCTATTTATGGGTGCAATCCTCATCACCTCTTACTCTTATCTAACCATATAACAATGTGTGTTCATGTCAGTCAGGGAGTGCTCTGGCAGACAAACAACCTTTCCATTTCCCTCTCCCATTAAACACAGCACAACAGAGCGTGCTCCACAAGGACTGGGTGCTAAATAATTGAAGGATATTGATCTTAAAATTGACTTACTAGACCAAGAGCATTTCCTGTATATTTTAAAAGTGAACTCTCTGTGTTAGCTGTCTTTATAAACAGCTGAAACCCAAATGACAGGCTTCAATGACGTTTTAACTGAGCCAAGAAAACAGTCCATCAAAATGTAACAATCAGGGATAATAGTCCTTTATTTAAAGTTACACTTTTCAGTATGATTCCTCCATCTCAGATCAATGACCACTAAGCCATATTTAATGTGGAAACCAATTCTACTACAGGAACTATTCAATTAGGGCAGTCATGTGTCTTCATTTACAGAGCACAGACCTATATTTTGAAACGCTGTCACAGTATAGTCCTGTGCGATGGTTGTCTGGTCCAACTCTGCTTTAAAGATGAGCCATAAAAAGGGAGCGCAGAAGGGGTCTTGAAGTTGCCCATCAAGTTTGCAGTGCCTGATCAGCAGACCAGCACACAAGATATCTGGTAAACCCTGCCGCCATATTGTATTTCTATATAAATCACAGTAATGAGACTTATCCTGCATTCTTTGTCCACTAGCACAAGAGTCCTGGCACTAGTGGGTGGTAGAGTTTAAAGGTTATGCAACAATGACATCCATCACAACTGCTGTGCTAGCAGAAGTATGTTGAGCAACAGCTGGCTCTTGTGAAATATATTATGCAACAATATTTGGTAATATACTTGCATTTTTTTCTTGTGCAACAACATTCCACGTGCACAAGTACGCTGCTAAGTGAAAAGATTGTTGGACTAGATAAGCCTTTAGTCTAAGCTGGCAAGGCTTTCTTGTGTGTTTAACCGGCTCGAAGCTGGTAGGGGAGGTCTGCAAAAGTCTCATTTTGCTCTGAATGACTTGGATATGAAGTTGTCCACACAGGAAGGATCACAGCAGCCCATCAAATAGACCAGGGAAGGCTATATATCACTCTGCACAAATGGGGCTAATAAAATTGTTCTCCATATTACCATGCTTGTCTAAATGTATAAAATATAGAAAGTCAGTGAAGTGATGGCATTTATTTGCCAATGTTTTGTAAGGATATACATATTTTTAAGGTACACAGACCTCTTACTCAGGCAACCTAGAAAGGCAGCATGCTATTGTATCTATATAAAAGATGGTTATTTATCAATGAAGACATTTTTAATCATCAGCGTGGTTGCAGGCTGCCATAGCAGTCAGATTGTTCTACGGCAGTCTTATAATAACAGGCCACTATGAAATAGCAACATTATTAACCCTGCCATTTAATCCATTTATGATATTTATTTGAAGTGCAGTATTTGTTTTGATGCAGACACTCGCTTCTCGAAGTAACTAATAGGTTTTCAGTAAAGAGTAACCTTGATCTGTATGCAATTGCAGCACCATCCTAACTGCTCCTACTCATAAGTAAGCCATATTTAATACAATGGGGCTTACTCCCAGGTAGGCTGGTGTTCAGATTGCAGACTGAGTTATCTTTCCATTCTTCTTGATGTTACTGTATTTGTAAAACCTTTCATACTATTTCTCCGACAGAAAGTGGTTCAATAAAAGTGGATTACATGTTTTGTAACCTTTCTTCAATACTGAGTTTTCTAAAAAGATGTGCAGAATCTTCAGCTCATTTTGAATATTTACATAGTACTTCTTCCCTAAGCAAAAATTCAGATACGTTATTCCGGTCTTTCTGACAACAAATCTGCACAGTCAAGTAACATTATTACTATATATGGAAGGGGTAGGGATGGCCTGTTCCATTTTGCCACCTGAGGTGAAAAGGAAAGGTGCTATTCTCCCTTGCCCTCCCAAGTCTCACTTACTGGGGTCATGCAGTGGCAACTTCCAGTGAGATCTCGTGAGAGTTCTGCAAGTTCTCATTGGAAACTGTTGGTGCCACCACAGCCATGAGACCCCAGTGGCAGATGGGCTGCTCACAGGGGCACTGCCCTGCGGGGATTCTGAAATGGCTGCTTTAGTCCACCTCATGGATGGGCTTGTCCTGGGAAGGGGTCTAAGAGAACTTGCCTATGGGCACTCAGTGAGCTAGGGCCATCTCCAACTTTGAGGAAGGCCTCAGCGTAGTGCCCTCTGGTGGCACTACTCCTACAGTGGGGGATCCCCCATGAGCTCTGATTGGCTGGTGTGATGTGGAAGACAGTAGGACCCCCATAAAAGGTAGTGTTGCTTGGAGCTGCCAGTTAAATTTCTCACAATGCCCCAGAGTGTTGTGGGTGCACAGCCCCCAAGGCAAGCATCAGCAGTAGTCCCCACAAGGATACTGGAGTACAGGTCAGTGGCCAAAGAACTCACACAATCAACCACTGCAACCACTGAATGACTAGTGAATCAACAACTACACATAGTGGGGTATAGCATGGGGGATCACAAGTTGTGAAGGCTTGTTGATATTTCCACCCTATGCTTGTGAGCATTTTTTCATAACGACGAGATGAAAAGTTGGAAACAGACTCTTTTTTAAAGACTTACACTACATTGTGAATACTGAATCTTAGCCTCTTTAACATTCATTTAATGGAAAAGTGATAAACTCCACAGAAGAGGGGAGAAAGTGCATTCAAACATTATTGCTATAATCCCTGCCACTAACGAACTCTCTCTCCCCCCTCACCCCCCCATTATAACTTCTTCAAGGTTATGGACAAAGTGAAATTACCACACTATAAAACTGTCCCAGGGTACAAGTTTTCCAAATGTTTCTGAGAATATGCCACATAACTTGAAATGACAGCCTCATCCTCAGCATGGGAAAATGCAACAGAAGATTATCAGGAGGCAAATCTTATCAAACACATCTCTGGATTCCTTTGGATTTAGAAGTGTGTTACCATTTCAAATCTACTCAATGTGAAAATAAAATTTGTTGTATCAACCTAGGGAAATAACCAGTAATGAAATCAGCCTATTATGGGCTCTAGAGAACTTGCATCGGAAAGCACTTTTCACTCCTTATGCTTTCATAATTTCCTATATGACTTTTATTGGTTTATCTATTGATTAGGAGAGTAAGAATATGAGCATATCTTAGAATCAGTAAAATGCTATTAACCTTTCAAGTGCCTTTGTAAACTGAGGCAATCAGCAGGTCTAGTCTAAGACATTTTGCTGCCTAGAGTGAAAGACAAGATGGCGCCCACACCTTGCTGAAAGATGTGTATAATCCAACTGAATCTAATTTCAACCCTGGGCAGATCTACACTCATGGTTTTTAATGTTAAGGAAGGGTTAAGGCAATGCTTTTTTTCTGGGGGGATGCAGGGGTACTCATACCCCTAAACATTTTGTGAATCTAACTGGAAAAGAATTTTTTTTTTAAATAAAGTTTTGTTTCTTCTCTAGCACGGTGAATCGTCAGTTCCATTGCTACCCCCAATGGTGGCCTCATTTCCTGTCATGGCATTTCCTGAATCTCAGATGGAAGCAGGTGTTTTATGTGTGAAGTAGGAGTTGGAATAATAATAATAATAATAATAATAATAATAATAATAATAATAATAATTTATTTATACCCCGCCCATCTGGCTGAGTTTCCCCAGCCACTCTGGGCAGCTCCCAATCAAGTGTTAAAAACAGTACAGTGTTACATATTAAAAACTTCCCTGAAAGTAGGAGGGAAGATGTTAGTGCACACAACCTCATGCCAATGTGGAATTACTGTGAGCTATCAGCTGTGTAACATGAGGTAATGCATGTTCTTTGTACTTTTGTCCATTTACTGTCCTTATTTTTCCAGATTTGAACTATAAAATGGTGATTTTCTTGAGTCAAAATGAGAGTACCCCTAAACATTTTTTAAAGAAAAAAAGCACTGGGTTAAGGAATGGTTTTGATAGCATAGATGGACACATGGTGTCCTACATTTTGCGTTCATCATGCATTATTACCTTGTCCTTTTATCACTTCATTTTAAATAATTTTATGCCCCTACACTGGTACCTCGGATTACAGATGCTTCAGGTTGCAGACACTTCAGATTACAGACTCCGCTAACCCAGAAATAGTACCTCGGGTTAAGAATTTTGCTTCAGGATGAGAGCAGAAATCGTTCGGCAGCGGCGCGGTGGCAACGGTAGGCCCCATTATCTAAAGTGGTACCTCAGGTTAAGAATGGTTTCAGGTTAAGAACGGGCCTCCAGAACGAATTAAGTTCTTAACCTGAGGTACCACTGTATATCGGTGAAACATTGCTCGTATGTTCCTATGTAGTGTTTTACCCTTTTTAAAACTGCATTCAAACGCCAACTCCCCCTCTAATGCTATCTTGGGGGCAGATAACAAAGGACATGGAGGGAGGGAAGGAGGAAGAATTAAAATGTGACACCGGAGGGTGGAGCTTAGCAATGAGTGACCAGCAGCAGGGGGGGGAATGGCATTTTGGAAAATGGTGTGGTCAGGTAATACTTATATTTCACAGGGGGAAAAACAAGGTAAAAAACATTTTGATTAGCAAGTATGTCCTGTGACATTTTAGACCAACATATCTGATATCATTTTAAGAGGGGGATATAACATTAAACAAGGGACGCGGGTGGAGCTGTGGGTAAAAGCCTCAGCGCCTAGGGCTTGCTGATCGAAAGGTCGGCGGTTCGAATTCCCGTGGCGGGGTGCGCTCCCGTTGTTCGGTCCCAGCGCCTGCCAACCTAGCAGTTCGAAAGCACCCCCGGGTGCAAGTAGATAAATAGGGACCGCTTACTAGTGGGAAGGTAAACGGCGTTTCCGTGTGCGGCTCTGGCTCGCCAGAGCAGCGATGTCACGCTGGCCACGTGACCTGGAAGTGTCTCCAGACAGCGCTGGCCCCCGGCCTCTTGAGTGAGATGGGCGCCCAACCCTAGAGTCTGTCAAGACTGGCCCGTACGGGCAGGGGTACCTTTACCATTACCTTATAACATTAAACAGGTCTGTGTAGATCCAGCCCCTGATAATGAGACAGCATCCTTTATTTCAGGGATGGTGAACCTGTGGCTCTCCAGAGGTTGTTGGACTCCAACTCCCATCAGCCCCAGTCAGCATTACCACTAGTCAGGAATCATGGTAGCTGAAGTACAGCAACACTTGATGGATCAATGGTTCCTCATCCCTGCTTTACTGTATTTGTGGGCAGTAGCTGCAGAGATCTGGACCATAAAGAAGGCTGATTGCCGAAGAATTGATGCTTTTGAATTATGGTGCTGGAGGAGACTCTTGAGAGTCCCATGGACTGCAAGAAGATCAAACCTTTCCATTCTGAAGGAAATCAGCCCTGAGTGCTCACTGGAAGGGCAGATCCTGAAGCTGAGGCTCCAATACTTTGGCCATCTCATGAGAAGAGAAGACTCCCTGGAAAAGACCCTGATGTTGGGAAAGATTGAGGGCACAATGAGAAGGGGATGACAGAGGACGAGATGGCTTGACAGTGTTCTCGAAGCTACCAGCATGAGTTTGACCAAACTGTGGGAGGCAGTGGAAGACAGGAGTGCCTGGCGTGCTCTGGTCCATGGGGTCACGAAGAATCGGACATGAGTAAACAACTAAACAACAACAGCTGCAGAGCAAGCTAGCTTAGAGGACTCAGGCCATCTCCTAGCATCTGCTACCTGAGGCAGCCACCTCACCCTGCCTATTGGCAGGGCAAACCATGGCAATCAGTAGCTAACTAAACTTGACCTTTGCAAAGTACGATAAGAACTCACAAGCCTCATGTCAGCTTTCCTCTCTAATGATTTATTTTTTAGTGCAGATCAGAAGAAATGGAGGACATCATACAGATTTATTCTGTGTCCCATAGAAAATATCTTGCCATTTAGCAGGGAATGAGGAGCACCAAAAGCCTGCAATTCCCTTGTAGAACAGCCTTGTTTGATTTGCTTGGCCAAGAGGAAATTCATGGCCTGTGTTTGCTCTGTAATTTGAATCATTCAGTTAGAAAGTAAAGCAAGAAATGAAAACTGAAGATAAGAAATTTTAAAGTCAGAGATCTGGAGCAAATAAAGCAATTTGACAATAAGTGAGGAGGGAAGAAAAGTATATTTTAAAATTGATTTGACTGGGGAGGGGTTAGTTTTGCTATTTATTGCTGCAATTCCATTCCAAATCTCCATTGCATGCTGCTTAGAGTTGTTGTGATGTAAGCCAAATAAATATATTAGTGTGTGTGTTCAGCTGCAGCTTAAAGTAGAGACCTATGGGCTAGGCATGAAGGATTTCCAGGGTAGCACTGCATAACCTGTAAATGAAGAACTGTTTGTCAATGAGCCTATTTAGTTGCAATAAAAAGGAAAGAGACATTCATTGTCTTCTCTAATGATCTCTTTGCAAAAAGGTTGAATAAGTGCCCTATGTGGAAATGGGACAGTTTCCAACTTGTAATACCCTGATTCTTTAATATACATAACAATCACACCCTTATTAGAGAGGGGAATAATAGGATCTAATTTGTAGCTCCAGGCGATATTTCTGGATAGGGGATATGTTCCTTTGGAACTGATAAAATAATATTCTGCGCATGCAGAGGGATGTGTAGCTGGTGTTATACTTAATATATCTACCTCATTGTTCTTTTCTCAGAGGAGAAGCCACAAAATGGTAGCAATCTCACCCTCTCTCCCTGAAGTATAATACTGCCTATGCAGTTAAATGGGACCTCATTCAAAGGCCATTGATAGATCTTTATCAGCTCACATGGCTTCTCCATTTTTCCTTCAGCAGCATTTATAACGTATATACATGCTTGTTTGTTTAATAAATTATTTTTTACCATCTGTGGCAAATATTGCCACTTCTGAACCCATTTTTGCACCATGTTTGACTGGCTCCAGAGACATTGGAACAGACCCTGGAGCTGATTTTCTTTACTCCAATGCAACACAGTTAAACTTACTAAAATGAGAATAGAATACACCTCTCTATGTACACCTTTCTATTTTTGAGATGTCCTTTGGAGACAAACCAGACTTGCAAAGCAGACTGGTATATTGGTTGTTGTTGTTGTTTAGTCATTTAGTCGTGTCCGACTCTTCGTGACCCCATGGACCAGAGCATGCCAGGCACTTCTGTCTTCCACTGCCTCCCGCAGTTTGGTCAAACTCATGCTGGTAGCTTCATGGATCACTGCCTTGCCATGGCGAAGGGGCTTGAATAAATCAGAGAAGCTATGAACTATGCTGAGCAGGGCGGCCAAGATGAACAGGTCATAGTGGAGAGTTTGGACCAAACGTGATCCACCTGGAGCAGGAACCGGCAAGCCACTCCAGTATCCCTGCCAAGAAAACTCCATGGACAAAGACTGGTACATAGCTAATGCCTATTCCCTATTTTGAACCAATACCCTTTTGCCTCCTGTTATAATAAAAAAACCTTCAATTGCTTTGGTTTAATGAACCCCACCTTTAGATATTTGTTAAAGCAAATGCTATTTTGTAACACTTACACTTTTAGTATGCTTAGATAGCAACCATACACTTTCTCATATAATTTAGCTTTTGATAGTATGTATATGAAGCTGCTATCCAGATGCGCTTTTACAAAATAAAAATTCTTTGTATTTGTTGTAGTTTTATCATATGTTGCAAAAATTATATTGCTTTGATGACAGTAGTCTATGGCTAGATCTACACAGCTATAAAAAGTGCTCTGAAACGCTCTGCAAAAAACCGTTGTAAAGCTCACAGTTGAAAATATCACTGAGTTGTGATTTCAGCTCTACAGCGCCATCTGGTGTCACAGTGTTATAACACATTATACCACTGCATTTTGACTAATGTAGCTAAGTCCTATGCTTAACCAAAATTATTACAGAAGTTGCAATGTATGTATTTTGGCATATGCATTTTTCATGTAGCTGGATATTTTGTGGGTGGTCTTATACATTTTTGATCATTGAGAAAGTTTGGGGGGGGAAATCTCATTCAAAAGGAAAAATTGGGTATAAATATCACTTCCTTTGTGCCTCTCTCACTGTTTCATTTGAGAGGAGCCATCTCACCTTTGCTTGCTGTCCAATTCTAGCTTTGCTCTGGGTAATTCTGATTTAATTAGGGCTTCTCGGCTCTGAATAAGTAGTGACTACTTTGTAACGATAGCTTGTACTTTATAATGTTCTTATATCTTTTAATGCTATCACTAACTTTACCATTGGTAACTTTATTAATCTTCTTTCCTGTAATGTTTGAGTAAGTCCTACTTGGTAAAGGAAATATATGACCTATGAGCCTAACGACTGATCCTTGAATCCTAAATTTTCTCTGTGCTGATAAGAGAGCAGGACTAACTCTCTCGCTTAGTGCGCCAGTTGTCCCAGAGAGAACAGAACTGAAAAACCTAACTGCCAGACTCTATGTCTGCTACATAGAAATTAGGCTTAGATTTCCCTTTGAATAGAGCAAAATTGTTACAGCTTGGTTGTGGTAAAACCTCTAAGTGGTTTACTCTCTCTCTCGCATTAAAATATGATTAAAATTAACAGCAAAAAAGAGATTAAAACACACCAACATGTGTCTGGATAGACTTGCCTAAAGAAAATGTTCTGAATCATGCTATGTACAGTACCACTGCTGCAATAGGTTTTTAATCTATTGGGAAACATGATATCCTGGATCTGTTCCAGAAATATCATCATCATCATCATCATTATGTATTAAATTTCTATACAGCCCAACATCAAAGGGTGGTTTACAAAATAAAAACACAAAAATTCACACCATAGTAACAAACAAAAGCAATATCCCACCACAGTTTAAAAGCTCATAGATTGTTTAATTAGCCAAAGGCCTGGGAGAAGAGGAATGTTTTTGTTTGCACCTAAAGATACACAACAAAGGTGCCAGATGATCATTCCACAAATGGGGAGCCACCACAGAGAAGGCCCATTCTAGTGTTGCCACCCTCTGGTGGAGGAGGCATGTGAAGAAGGGCCTCAGATGATTATTGCAGGGTCTGAATTGGATCATATAGGGAGAGATGGCACATGGACTTTTGAAACTATATAGCTAACAGTAACAATTGTTTAATTTTGCTACAGTTAGAAGAGGAAACATGTATCAATGCACATGGAACTAAGTAAGAGGGTTAGGACAGCAGTCAGAGAGAGAAACTTGGTGACACAGAGGGAAGGTGGAGGTTAAGGAAACAACTACCAGGAATTGCTTCAGCAGAGACAGAACAGAAAGAGAGCAGGAGGGTTAGAAAGAATCAGGAGATAAAGAAAACTTGTTTAAATAAAGCTCTGTGTTTTATAGTTCTCCTGCCTGATCCTTCGTGATAACTAAAATCACTTGAAACAACCCCCAACCCAGACAGCTGCTCCAGAAATATATCATGGCTGGTGGTATCAAAAGCTACTGAGAGGTTGAGGAGAACTAACAAGGGTACATTTCCCCAGTCTCTCTCCTAACAGGGGTCATCACACATTGTGACTAAAGCAGTTTCTGTGCCAAAACAGGGCCAAAACCCCAACAGAAATAGATCTAGAAAATCAGTTTCCTCCAAGAGCAGCTGAATCTGGTCCACAACCACCTGTTCAAGAACTGTGTGCAAGGACTGGTTATCTAATAATCTAATTACTTAGATTTCCTGAATCCAGGGAACTTACTACTTCAAGCAGGCAGGGACCACCCCCTCCCTGGCCCAGCCAGTTGTCCCCTCCCTGCTAGGCTTTATCAGCCAAGGGGGGGCAAGGGTCTAGAGTGCAAGCAGTCACCCAGACTGATCCAAGCACATTGTCAACATCCTTGAGCCTCACCTACTGAAACTTATCCAACATGACAGGACTAGACAGTGCTCTGGAAACCCCTTTTGATTCATTTGCAGAGTCAAGGTTCTGGTGCATGCAAGTGATTTTATCCTCAAAATGCTTTGCAAAGAAGTCACAGTGAGCTACCATCAGTTCTACCACCAATTTTGGACAGACTATAAAAGGCCATGTACCACCTGGATGGAATAATGAAGATACAACTAAGTAGGCTGAATGATGACTAGTGCTTGATGGCATTTGACTGGAGTTTTCTTCCACTCGCATTCAAGCTATCTCCCAGTTTGTTTCATTACCCTGAGCGCTGGGGTATACTAGGGAGCTAAGTAGGCTCCACAAAACAGGAGAGGGCATTTGTGTCAATGGCCTGATTTCAAATGAAATTGAAGTTATGGGATTTGGTTAACTCAAGCACTGCTGCATCTCCCTCCACCTTGCTTCTTAGATTTTTCATTACTAGTCATAATGTCTATGCTTGGCCTCCACAAGTGGAGGCATTTGAATACCAGTTGCTTGAAACCACAGGAGGGGAGAACATACCTTCCAAGTGCTTTGATTTTGCTGGGATGGTCCAAGAATACCTAAAGCTGTCACAGCTTCTGACTTGATCCCAGGGCACCCTGATTTCTCCCAGCCACTGGGCAGGGGCCGTGGAAGAAACTCCTGGGATGTCCGCAGCATTGGGAAGGAGCCATGAGAGCATTTACTAGGCCTTGGGGGAAAGGAATATGATCTCTATGTTAAAGTCATCACACCTCCTGCTCAAAGCCACACAAGCACCTCTTCTTGCTGCTTTCTTCAGGTGAGGGAGAATGGGCTTGCGCAGAGGTCACAACTCTTCTGTGCCTCCGCTATACTCTTTGAAGCACCAAAAAAACCATTTTTGTTTAGGTGAGCCCTACTTAGCCATGTAGAATGCTGGCATGTGCCTCAATCTATTTTCTTAGCTACTGTTGGTTTTTAGTCCTTTCCTTTTATTTTTAGAAAGTGTTTGAAATGCTTGCTAACTGTTACATTTTTATTAAGTGCTGAGAGGTGTTTGGGTCTTTTGCTTTTCTTTTTCTTCAGAATCCCACCTCACATCTCACTTTATTGAGCCCTTTATGATAATGAGAAGTAATTCAAATGAAGCTCCGGGCCTTCTTTTTACCCATCTGGGGGAGTGCTTTTGTGTTGTGTCCTGCTTGTAGGTTTCTACCTGGCATCTGGTTGGCCACTTTGAGAAGAGGGAGGAGGAAGAGGAGGACAACAACAACAACAACTAGATGGGCAGTTGGCATAGGAGCCAACTCCAGGGGGCCATGGGTGCTTGGGCACCGAGAATAATTTACTTGTGGGGGCTGGGCACCCACAAAGTCAATGAACAATGCAGTCTCTGAGAAAGAAGCAGTTTAGCTCCACCTTCTGCAGCCAGCCAGTGAGGCACCCTTTTGTGGGGGGGCTCAGACATGGAGGCAGAATCTCTGGACTTTATTTAGCTGGAGATGGTTGGAGAAAGAGAAATGCACAGAAACAACTATGCACAGACCTCCATCCCCCCCAACCTAGCAATATTTGTTCTGCAGGTAAATCCATGTTGGAAAGACCGACAGAAGGAAGCATGGTGGGTCTGGAGGCAGGTTTTCAAGGGCACAAATGGCATTTGCTTCATTCATTTAGATTTATTCTATGACTGATCCCAGAAGCTCAACTCAGGTTAAACCATTAAACTGCAAAAAAACACTTTCTCATCCCAAAGGTACACAAGTTACAAAGTGCAAATATGTTGAAATGATGTGTTATGCTTAACATTTGATTGAAAAAAGAATGCTTTTTCAAGGGTGCCAAATGGTAGCCATAACAACTTGCACTGGGTGTGTACCCCTGATAATGCCGTAGTAATACTCCCCCTCCTTCCCTGGATTTCTGCTGCTACAGAGTGCATTGACATTGTCCATACTAGGGTTTGTAGGCAATTGTCTCTCATTGTGGCTCCCAATCAGTTAGTGATGGTTCCACAATCAATAGTGTATACTCTGGGATGGAATACTGCCTCCATTGCACCATCCAGAAGAACTTTTCTGGGTACTGTAGGGCCTTTTACAGTCTGGCCCGAGGGGGTGACATAACCAGTGGGAGCTCACTGTGACTTGTTTGAGGATAAAATTGCTTGCATTCACCAGAATGTTGACTCCACTATTACCGCAGATGAATCTCAAGAGGTGTCCAGAGCTCTAGTTGGGTGAGTCTCAGTTAGTGTGAAGGATGTGGGCCAGGTGGTTGGATTTGTCAGAGTGACCACTTCAGCTTTGGACCCTTGCTCCTATTGGCTGATAAAAACTAGCAGGAAGGGGACAGCTGACTGGGCCAGGGAGATGATTATTGCCTCCTCGCAAGAGGGGGTGGTCCCTGCCTGCTTGACAGAGATAGTGGTAAAACTACTTCTCAAGAAACCCTCCCTGGATTTGGAAAATCTAAGTAATTACCAACCAGTTGCCAGTCACCCCTTCTTCAGCAAAGTTATTGGGCAGGTGGTCATGGACCAGATGCAGATGCTCCTGGAGGTTTTTGATACCATTGACTGTGGTATCCTTCTGGAGTGGCTGTTAGGAGTGCTTTGCAGTGGTTCCGGTCCTACTTGGATGGTTGTTTTCAGAGGGTGATCGTTGGGGAGATGTTTTCAGAGGGTTGTTTTCAGAGGGTGATCCTTGGGGAGTGACAACTTCCAAAGGCCCAGAATCTCCTTGCCACCACCACCTCTTCCTTTCCCATTGTGATTCCTCTTTCATTTCCTCTACCTCACCACAGATAGTGTTGTTGCCTCCCCTGCCTCTCTCACCTCTTCTTTGGGAAAGGTATCATCCATCCACTCATTTGTTGATAGCAGAGTTTTATACAATGGGGAGGGAGCAGGAGGACAAAGGAACACAAGAGCATAGGAAACGTCCTGCTGGAGAAGACCAAAGGCTCATCTAGTCCAGCAACCTGTTCTTACAATGGCTGACCAGATGCCTATAGGATGCCTGCAAGTGCACTGCACACCTGTGATTCTCAGTGACTGCTTTTCAGAGGCATATTGCCTCAGACAGTGGAAACAGAACATAGGTATGCATTGCTTTTTTCTAAAAAAAATGTTTAGCGGTACTCTCATTTTCCTACTCATATTGAAGTACTGCCCCTCAATGAGGCCAAACTTAGATTCACAAAAAGGGTATACGTACCCCTGCATCCCCCCAGAAAAAAAAGCACTGTAGGTATGGCTAGTAACCACTGATAGCCTTATCCTCCAAGGGAAGTTGAGTTGAGACTGTGCATTGCAGTGGGGAGATGAATGGGTACAACAGGAGCTCGCAAATGTGGCAGGGAGTCAACAAAAACTAGACCCAGACCTGGCAGGAGAAAATCTTGCTGGAAGTCTATAAAGCGACTCTGCCCTAAGCTATAATCTTGTTGGTTTGGAAGCTTTCCTGAAGTTAGTCTGCCAGCTCAGGGATTGCAATACCCTCTGGAATGCCTACTAATGACTTTATACACATATTGATATATTTTCTTTTAAAAAATGATTAGGAAGATGAATTTATTAATTATGCATATGTATGCACAGCTAATAAGCCCATCTTCTTAATATTATCAAATTTTAAAAAGTATCTATATGTATACAAGGATGAAGTCATTAGCGGGCATTCCAGAGGGTATTGCAATAAATTAAAAACCATTAAGTAAGATTTGTATTTTTACAAATAATCACGAGCCTTTAAGTCATATTAATTCTTCTTGAATCAATCTCATTATGTATTTATATCACATCAAAAGCAGCCTTCCCAATACACAGCCAATATTAATTCTGCTTCTACCAAGTCCTTTTGCCCAATTGCCATCTAGTCCCATGGTTTTCTATTGTGGGAGAAATGTATACCTTAAAATTCTATGCCAGATTGCCTCTTCCCATTCTTTAATACTTGATGACCGCTGTTTGCATCCATACCTGGAAAGAAAGATGTGGCGCACATGCTTTGCGTTAAGAGCCACAGATGTATTAGTAATGTGGCACCAGTGATGAGGAAGGATTTTGTAATCCTGCAGATTCACATGTGGACCTTCTTTGGAATGGTTTCTCTTGCAATTGCGAGGGAGGGGGGCACCAACGCGTGGATGTTTCAGACTCTTACTAAAAACTTACCTTTTCATCTGGGATTTTTGCAACTGTTAATTTTCTGATAGTTGATGTTAGATATGAGTGTTGTATCTGGATACTCAGCATCTGTTTGCATACTTCTTTTGTATAAACCACATTGAGTCCCCACCTCACTTTACTAGTACTAATATAGACTGACTAAATAAATATTCAAAATGTAAAAGAATTTGACTAAACTCTAGGCAACACAATCTTATGCATGTTTACTTGGAAGTAAGTCCTACTGAATGTTGCTTAATATTCTCCGTGGTGTGGTGTTGTTGTTTTCAGTCGTTTAGTTGTCCGACTCTTTGTGACCCCATGGACCAGAGCACGCCAGGCACTCCTGTCTTCCACTGCCTCCCGCAGTTTGGTCAAACTCATGCTGGTAGCTTCGAGAACACCGTCCAGCCATATCGTCCTCTGTCGTCCCCTTCTCCTTCTGCCCTCCATCTTTCCCAACATCAGGGTCTTTTCCAGGGAGTCTTCTCTTCTCATGGAGGTGGCCAAAGTATTGGAGCCTCAGCTTCAGGATCTGCCCTTCCAGTGAGCACTCAGGGCTGATTTCCTTCAGAATGGATGCGTTTGATCTTCTTGCAGTCCATGGGACTCTCAAGAGTCTCCTCCAGCACCATAATTCAAAAGCATCAATTCTTTGGCGATCAGCCTTCTTTATGGTCCAGCTCTCACTTCCATACATCACTACTGGGAAAACCATAACTTTAACTATATGGACCTTTGTCGGCAAGGTGATCTTTCTGCTTAGTGGGTTTTTTTTGGGGGGGGGGGGAATTACATCTTTTCCTTTGACTGAGTCAACCCTGTTGTTTATCCAGAGGACATAGTTCCATGTGATCTGACACAAGCTTAGAGATACCGTACAAAGCAACTAGTTTGTTGTTCCCATCTTAGCACTGATAAAAATTCAATTATATTAATACGTAGTTTAAAACTATAGACAACAAACTTGTGAAATTATGCTTTCATCACCTGAGGCCTGTCTTTGGGCATTTTTCACAACCTATTATTTCCTTGTCATTTCTATATCTTTGCACGTTAACTTCTGGAAGCCATTGTTAAGGGTTCACAATGTGCCTACCAATTAATGCTTGGGGACTGCAGCTATATACAGCGGCAGATGAATCACTGCACATCAGAATGACATCCCGGCACCTCTAAGGTTTTTTGTTTTCATCGCATTGAAAGAGAAGTGGGGAGTATACACTTTGAAACGACGACATCAAAACATGACCCCTGTCACACTGTCAAAGGACCGTCTTTACAGTGCTTTTTCAAAAGGTAGACACAGGCAACCGGTGTTTCATCTCCTCACAGTCTCTCTATAGGTATGACCTGCTACTTCACATTTAGCAACTCCACTTTGCATAAAACATGAGTCGGACTCATTGGTGTTGGAGCAAGAGTCTTCACCCCCTTCTCTGATACACTGAACTATTAAAAGTGGGTCAGAAATGCATTTTCCTGCCACTTTGGACAGCACTAAGCAAAGAGTATTTCAAAGATGGAATAGATCTACAAATGTCTTTTTCCACTGTCTTTTCTATGGTGCTGTGTTCTTTTCAAAAAAGATGCCTATGACATGTTGCGAGTGACCCATCTGCCATGTTGCTAGAAATCCCTTTAAAATGCTGTGACTATACTATAAACTTTCCTATGAATTACCCATTCTTTGGGTAAGTAGATATGCCACCTAGAGCAACTTGGATTTAGTTTAAGGACCAAGCAAAATTGCCACCCTCACTAGAAACATAGTTGGCCAAGAGGTCAAGTGGCATTGCCCTTCAAGCCATCTCTGAGCTGTGCTTGATCAGATCTATCACGAATGTCGTTGGCTGCTGTTATGTGAGGCAGATTTCAATCACAAACTCAATAGCATGTAGACGGCTTCTCCACAGCTCAAGGTCATGGTTTATCTCAGCCAGCATAGTAGCATAGTACCCTGCAGATGTTGATGGATTTCGGTTCCCATTAACCTCGGCCAACATGGCCAATGGTCAGAGATGATGGGAGGTGGAGTCCAACAATACTTTGAAGGCACTGCATTAGATTTCCCATGCTTATCTCATGGTTTACAGTGAAAATGAAAGACAACTGACATGGTAGGAAACAGCACAGGGTGGGAAATTCATACCCATTTGGTTGAACATACCTTGGAGTCTGCAACACATTTAAAGAACTATGCCATGTTAGCAGTGATTGTCTCCTTTGCCAGCATTGTCATAGGAGCAGGGAAATGTTATGCTATTGGACAAAGGTCATGAACTGCAGTTCATTTTGCCTTATTGCTGCTTGAGTAGGCCACAGCGATATCCATTAGGGAAGAATTTGACCTTATAAATCTTGGAAAGAGAGGAGTTGTACTGTGGACTCTTCCAAATTCTTATTATCTCCATTTCTTTCCAGATATTGGGATTTCATTTGGTGAGTGGCACGCACCGTATGTTAGAAATCTCCCCAATTTCTTATTTGGAAGGTCATGCATTGTTCAGACTTCGGAGCATGTTAAGGTTGCCACAACTTTCTTCCTCCTTTTCCAGACCATGAATGTGCAGGAGTGCTTGTGTGCAAAAATGTGGGTGTGAAATGATGTGCGAAAATCTAAACCCATGGGATTCTTTTATCTCTTTTTCTTTTTGCATGTATTAAAAAAATCACTGTGCATAAACACCTGCAATGTGGATGGTAAAGGTAAAGGTAAAGGGCCCCTGGGTGGTTAAGTCCCATTGAATTTGACTATGGGGCGCAGCACTCATCTCTGCTATCAGGCCGAGGGAGCCAACATTTGTCCATAGACAGCTTTTCCAAATCGTGTGGCCAGCATGAATAAACTGCTTCTGGCACATGGAACACAGTGACAAGTGCAAGAGTGCATGAAAACACCATTTACCTTCCTACTATAGCAATACCTATTTATCTACTCGTGCTGGTATGCTTTCGGACTGCTAGGTTGGCAGGAGCTGGGACCGAGCAACGGGAACTCACCGCATCACACAGATTTGAACTGCCGACCTTACGATCAGCAAGCCCAGGAGGCTCGGTGGTTTAGCACCCTCCATGTCCCTGTGGACCACCCTCCATGTGGATGGAGGGGGTGGTAAATGACACGAAGAAATGAAGCTCCAGAAAGCTGCAGCAAGCTGTCTGTAGGTGTTCCAAAGTTAAACTACAAAGTCTCCATAATAAGTCAGATTGCAAGCAAAGCAGAGTGTAGGGCATAACCAACTCATGGAAAAATCATGAAACAGAATGAAGAAATCAGCTCATTTCTAGGTTGAACTACAGTTGGCTCAGAGCACTGCTATAGCCCACCAACCATGTACTAATGCTCATTGGATGCCAGGTGCCCCATGTTTTAGCATGGTCAAGTATAACAAAAAAAGAAGGGGATTGGAATGGTCCCAGTGGGCTCCCATACATGTTGTCAGGCTCAGATTGATTTGATGGGTTGCAAGCTATCCAATGTAGCATTGAAGCAGCAGACAGAGCCCTTTGTTTAGTCTTATTCATAACCACAGATCCTCTCACTGCTGCTTCAGCACCATTAAAAAGCAAAACAAAATTGCTGCCTTTTTGTTCCCTCATTGTCACCTTGGTAATCCCCCTCTGTCAAGGAACACTCTGCACAGAATGGTGTCACAGGGCTTTTATGCCCAATCAGATTCAATCACAGAGGGCAAATGAGGGCACTTGGTGATAACGTAAATGAATTAGCTAACATTTTACAATGAATGATTGAAAAATCATTGCGAAGGGGAAGCTTTTACTAGTACTGCTGAACGTGCAACAAGAACAATAATTAGAATACAGTGTAGCTCTAGCTCTCTCATTCCATCAATGCAAGGATTTCCACCCGTGCAACAAAAGTCTCCTCTCCTCCCGCACCCCCCCCCAATATGTCCCGGGAGTTCCCTCAATCCACCAGAGTAGATGTGGGGAGAGTGTTGGGTAGATGTGGGGAAGGTCTATTTGCACAACTGGAAATCCTTGTGCTGACAAAATGAAGGAGTTGCATACCACCTAAGATCATCATCAGAGACGCGGGTGGCGCTGTGGGTTAAACCACAGAGCCTAGGGCCTGCCGATCAGAAGGTTGGTGGTTCGAATCCCCATGACGGGGTGAGCTCCCGTTGCTCGGTCCCTGCTCCTGCCAACCTAGCAGTTCGAAAGCACATCAAAGTGCAAATAGATAAATAGGTACCGCTCCAGCAGGAAGATAAACGGCGTTTCCGTACGCTGCTCTGGTTCGCCAGAAGCGGCTTAGTCATGCTGGCCACATGACCCAGAAGCTGTACGCTGGCTCCCTCGGCCAATAAAGCAAGATGAGCGCCGCAACCCCAGAGTCGGTCATGGCTGGACCTAATGGTCAGGGATCCCTTTACCTTTAAGAGCATCATCACCATCACCATCATCATCATCATTAAAACTATTCCCTCTCACATTTGCTACTTTGTTTCTTTTGGGTGAAGACCATTTTACTGCCTTTATGCTGATGCTATTGGATATCAATACTGTCACACACTTCATTGCCACCGAGACTGCTGAAGGATGAAGCAGAAATGGCTCAATAATTATGGAGATTTTAAAACTGTGCATTATGAGGGTAGTCAGACCAAAGGGAACAAAGCCTTTGAAAGTTGCAACTGTTTCCTAGCTCAGCTTCTCAAGGGAAAATGGGGTGTGTGGGGGTAAATCACTGCTGTGGGTGGGGAGCCCTGAAAGCTGAAATATAGACTGAGTTGCGAATCAGGTACCAACATTGGAATGTGCCTGACTAGAGCTGCGTTGATTTTTGAAATTTGATCTCAAACCATAAAGCTGGTGGGAAGAGAAAAGAGAGAAATTCTTTCGGGAGGAAATGTGGGTGGTTTTTGTCTTCTTTTTCTTAAGAGGAATCATCTATGTTCTGAGTCTCGACAACAGTGAGGCTCAGGTACTCTGTATTTCTGTGATATCTGTGTTCTGTGATTTTTTTTTCCCCCTTGTGAATTTTTTTCTGATTTATATTGTTCAGTTATTTGCATAAAATGTTGGAAATATTGGCTGCAATATGATACAGCATGTACAAATCCACTGAGGCTACAAACTTAAAGAGGTTAAAGTGCTATTGATGAACTGTTTAGGAGGGTGAAGGCAGCTAGAATCGGTTATCGAGTCTGGTCTTTTTTCCCCAAAAGTTGATCAACTTCCTTTAATACTCTATTGGCCCGAATATAACCCATACTCCTCCCCCACCCCTGATTCCAACCGTAAAAAGTGCGGCTTGAATTCGCGGCCTTACAAAAATTGGCTTTTACGATATCACTGTAGAAACAGACATATGGTAAAATTGAACAAACAAATGTTTCGTTTCCGATTTGCGAGCTTGAAACTGTTCATTTGCCATTTATGGTTATGAGTGCCTGCGGAATTGTAGCAATTGAATAGCGATTTGCGATTTTAGCAATTATACAGGCTTGCAAGATCAAAGGCTTAAATGGGCTCGGAGTTACAATTCTACCAACTGCAGCGATTTTCAGCCTGTAACCCAATTCTAAGGGATCGGCTTATATTCGGGTATTTTCTCCCCCCCCCTTGAATTTTAAAGGTGCAGCTTATTTGTGGGTACAGCTTATATTTGGGCCAATATGGTAATGAAAGACTTTGCATGCAGTGCCATTCCATGCCTGTTGAAGAGAGAAAACACAACTGAAGCCACTTGCACATTGCAGGTCATTATCCAGTTAGGAATACACATACAAAACCTTTCTGCTGCCTAGGGAATCTGGCAATAGCCACCAATGTCCTAAATATTAGAGTTCTTCTTCACCAATCCATGCATTTTTGTACATAAAATGCCAATGTTCCTTTCTTTTACTCCAGAATTTAAAACACAAAGGCATTCTTCTGTTGCTCCCAGCATTTTTATGAGGTACTAAAATATATAATCAAAACAGAAATTTAAGTAAGACCAAAAACACCAAAAACTCAGTATTTGTACAGTACACTATGTAAAGTTATATCCCAGTTCAGAAAAATGCCTAAACATGATCATAACTTTAAGCATTAATGTAGCCTTGTCTTCTGTTCTGTAGGAAATTACTGCTGGTTCTTCATTCTTTGTGTATTAAATTACACACACACAAACAGAGACACACACAACACGCACAAAATTGAATGATTCCTTGCATTTGGAGAACAGAGGGTAAAGAGGGGGAAAACCTCTCACCTTTGAGAAATGAAAACTAAATATTTTAAAACCCCTACCTGAAAACTGACTTTGAAGGGGTTTACTGTAACCACCAATCAGCCAAATCGGGTCCACTTCCTGGTGGGGCCGGGTTGCGGTCCAGCCACCTAGCCACTCCCCTCAGTGTTGGGGCAGGACGGCATCCTGTGTCATGCTGGGGAGACCCATCTATGTCAGGTTGCCAGGCGGCCAATCAGGTCACTTGGGGGCATGGCCAGGGACACTTTAAGCCATGGCGTGATTCTGAGGCTTCCTCTTTCAGCCTCGTGCCGCGGATCTCCTGCCCTCCCACCCTTTTTTTAGGTTGCGTCATTGGCCTTGCTATGGACTTCAGTTGGTCACCGTTGAAGGACTGGTAGGACTTTTTCCATTTGGCAAATTGGCACCAGCCACTTGGTTTTCACCTACCTCGTAGCAGTCGTCACAACTTTGTAAAGTTTGGCAGTTAGGCATTGGAATAGCGTTGTGTGGGGAAGGGGAGGTGTGGCCATCACCTGCCCCTCCATGCTTAAGGGAATTCCATTAAAGGAATCTAGGGGTGTGGATCTTGTCCGAAGTCCAGGGAGGGGCTAGGGCCATGCCACAACCCTATTGGGAACCCAGGGGGTGCTCAAATCAATTCACATTGGCTGGGCTCCCCCTATTGGCGGGCAGAAGTCAGATATAGTCTGTTGGTGCCAATGCCTAAGCCACTACCACTCACATTCTGTAACCAATAAAGTTGTGGCTTAAATTTTGCCCATTAACATTTAACCTAAAATTCTGTGTCCTTGTCTCTTTATTCTCCTGGGGGTGGCTTGGGGGCCTTGACACGCAATCCATGGTCACAATGCACCCCTTTGAAGGTCTCACCTGATCTCATCATGATGTCAGATGACTAGCAGGTGAGCAACCTCTCCCACCTGCAAAAGTTGGTTTGTGGAATGCATGTGTGGAGGAGTTAAACATCCACCCTGGTGCCCAAATCCAGTTTCCCACCCCTGCCTTCTGGGAATATGACAAGGTGACCAATTGGAGTATATGCTTGCTTTAAACTTTGTTTCTCTCCCAGTTGCTGCTAGAACTCTGTAAACTGATCCTGTAGTTAATCAACCTGGCTCTACTTGCTGGCATTGCCATGGAAACCAGACACTACAGCAAGTGCTGGAAAGTCAGAAGGGTCATGACTGAAATGACCCTCCTGAGTTTCTGTAGTTTTCACCTGCTGAAATTTCTTGGGCATTTCCTTTTACTGGATCCTGTCTGGGACTGGGAACCAGTTTCATTGCCTCAACATTTTCTCCTACCTCCACCTCAGCCTGATGTCCCAGATCTCATATCAAATTCTGCCTGTCCCTTGTAACTCTCTTGCCTTGCTTCAGCCAAATATGTGATGAATTTTCACCATTTCAATAAACTAAATTTGAAGCTGTGGCATTTCACAGCATCTTTGGACCCTTTGAGAACTGTGAGGTAAAGTGTTGACCCATTTCCTCCTTATTTTCTTCATATTTATTTAAAGAGTATGTATTCAGTTCCAACTTGGTCTGCATGACCTGCACAGGTATTTTACGATTACATCTGCAGATACCTGGCATAGCTAGTCACACTTAAGGATGTGCACAATCTTGTCCTAAAAGTTCAAATCTAGCAGAACAATCCTTTTTATGGCTGTTCAACAATTCCAACAAGAAATTGGAATTGCATGTTTCCCTCATGAAATTGCTCATAGTCCATTTCACTTTTTTTTTTAGCAGTTAAGCTTTGATGTAATGGTAAAATGCCAATTAGATGAACACCACCCGGGATAAGTACTACGAGCATCAAACCAAAGAAAGATTTGACAAGGAGAATTTGCTTATTTCTAGAAATATTGAGAGCAATACAGACATCAGTTATATCTCCTTACAACAAGGCAGGGTTTTTTCGCATGCATAAAAGAGGCAGCTATAAGACCTCTACTGAAAAAGCCCTACCTGAACCCCACCATATTGGATTATTATCAGCCATTTTCAAATAATGCAATACTGTGGAGGGCACTGGATCATGTGGTGGCATCTCAGCTCCAGGGGTTTCTGGATGTGATTGATCAGATAGGCTCATTTAAGTCTAGATTCAGGACTGGTTATGGGACAGAGATGGCTTGGGTCGCCTTGGTGGATAATTTACACCAGCAACTGGAGAGGCAGTGTGTGTACCTGTTGATTTTGCTGGACCTCTCAGCAGCTTTCAGCACCATCAACCATTATGTCCTCGTGATCCACCTTGGTGGTATTGGATTTAGAGGCACTGTTTTACAGTGGCTCCCTCCTTGTGGTCCTTCGACTGGTAGGTGATGACTATTTTATTCTGGCAGGCTTTGGGGAACTGACTGCTTTTAAGGAAAGGGCTTTTAATACTGCTTTGTTATTTTCACTATCTGTTTTTACCCAAAAAGCAATTTCTTATGCAATTTTGCCTAATGTATGCTTTTATTTCTTCTTCTTTTCCCTTGAATGCTTCCATTCTTTCTTTTCAGGTTGGAAAACTACATTGAAAAATTCAGAGAAGTGAAAATTTCCACAGATAGCTGTGTTTTAGGTTTGTGCATTGGTTTGGGAAATGTGAATTAGATTGCTTTATATTCAAATGCAAACTGAATTAATTCTGCCCTGATTCCTAGCTGGTGTATGATGATTCTTCAAAGCTACGCCCCAGGGGACAAGAAGAAAATTCCACAATTTTCAAAGGATTCAGCTTCATAATGAGAATTGAGTTGTTTGTGTCAACTGGATAAATGGAACACCTGCATATTGTTCTAGATATTCATGTTATTTCATGGTGTAACTTCTTTTGCTTTGTTTTATATTGGTGGAAGTAAAGTGAATTTTCATACTTATCTGCAGAGTGCTGAGTTCTCTGGGTACTTTAAGTGCAAACACTTTTGGCTGTCTCCTTTGCCATGTATTAAATATTTCTCAACTTTCCCCTTTTCTTTCTCTATTAGCTCAGGATAGAAAAATAATACTTCAGCTAGAGCCATCTGTTTTAGCAGATTACTAAAAAAGTATTTTAAAACTACCTTGGCACCTTTTGACTTTCCAATAACCACACTACTGCCATTGCGAGAGCATGATCTAGCGGCTAAATAATTGGATATTATGCAAATATATGTTCTCCTGGGCTTTAAAATCAAATTAGGGTTCCACAACTTAAAAAAAATAAAATAAAGAGAATTATATCTGCTGACTAGATGTAAATTATGACCCTTTAATATTTAATGCAATGTAATAAAATACGAAGACATTCTTAATTGGGTTTTCGCATGACTTCGTTAAAAGTCTATATTGTAATAGATTAAAAAGGAATAAAGCAGTAGCTTTCAAACTATGGCGATAAATGGGACCATCATTTGTGGTCTGAGACATGAGCCATCCAGCTCTACCACACAACCATATATCTATGGTGACAAAGGCGAGAAGATAGAGCAAACACTTAACAACAGCATCCGACAGCACTAGTAGGAAACTGCCAGGCTATGGGCCTAATTTGGCCCAGAATACCTAACACCTACAGAATTGTCTTTACCTGCACACCTGCACCAAAAATATACACCTGTCCTACACCTGACGTTGTATATTTGTGGTGCAGATATGCAGGTAAAGATACAGCTGGACAGATCAGGGGAGGGAAGTTGCACTTGCAAAGCCCTTTGTAAGCACTAACAGCTGATCCAAAAATACAGGCTATTGTAGAGGCCTGAGAGTATAAAAAACTTCTTCATCCGGCACTTAAAAGACAATAGTGTAGGCCTCTCTTGGAAGGAGATTCCATGAATGGGGCTCTTCTGTTTTCTGAGATTTGGGGGCAGTGAGCACAAATGGCATGTTAATGTATTGCTTTTGTACATTTTTAAATCAACCTATCTGGACAGCGCAATCTTAGCCATGTCTACTTGGAAGTAAATTCCATTGGATAAGTATGCGTGGGATTTCGGTCTCTGAGATATTTATGGGAGCAAATGAAGACTCAGAGATTCCTGGCTTGAGGAATACACAGAGTTTGTGAAATACTTTGTTTCAAAGGCCATCTGTTAGGGTAGTACTAGACTCACTCCTAATTTAGCTGAACTATCTCCTATGAGGATAAGAACCACTAATCATGATTTATGTCTTAAGCCTCCCTAATGTGACTGTTGCCCAGCTAGCTGAGTAGAATTTCTCATGGGATCATGGAACCACATTTGTGCCATATTCCTATCAACTTGACGGTGTTTGCTGCAACTTGTATGCCACCCAAAATTATGCTTGGTGGAGGAAGAGAGAATGAAATTTGAAACTCATGCAAACCATCTGGGCAAGGTCAAATGTACACTAGGAGAGAACATTGCCTGCATTTATAATGGGCTTAACCATTGATGTAGAGTAAACTGACTGGCAGAATTAGGATCTGGAATGAACGGCAAAGCAAATGTTTGAGCAATTTGTTTTCAGTATTATGTACCACCATCTTTGCAAACAATCTCTTCAGGAGCCAAAAGACAGATTAGAAGTTGGGGCACAAACAGAAAACATTTAATTCAGACTTCTGAAATAATCTAGATAGAGCCTACTCAAAAAAATATTTTAGAGAAAGCTGGTGGATGAGCTGGCTTGGTGGGCTTGAGTGCTTTTTTTAAAAAAAGGAGGGAAGTAGACCTCCATAGACATTTTCATTCCCTGAGTCCCACACACCTAAATAATTCTGAATCAAAATGAAACTGAGCTCCTGCAGTTTCTCTTTTATATGAAAGTCAGGATGTAAGTCACCATAAAAAAACAAGGCACAAGGACTAAAAATAATATGAAGGTGCTTCCTGCAGAACATGCTGTAATGCTCTCCATTCTCTCGCATTGATCCTTAAAGACCTACATGGCATATGACAAGAGCCCTATGAGGCATCATAGGTGGGAGCACAATGTGGTTGGCATCAATGTGGGAGCACAGAATGGCTTCTACTTGACATCAAACACTCCATTAAGGCCAGCGAGGGAGAACACTTTTCAACTCCAAAGGTCACATTCCCTTTGGGGGCCTACATGCCAATTAGTGGGCAGGACCAGAGACCAAAGAAGTAGGTTCAGCAACACATGCAACTTTTGGCTTTGTTCTACACAGCCTCATACACATCTGTATATCCTCCAGGGATGCGGGTGGATCTGTGGTCTAAACCACTGAGCCTCTTGGGAAGGTAAATGGCATTTCCGGGCGCTCTGGTTTCCGTTACGGTGCTCCGTTGCACCAGAAGCGGTTTCATCATGCTGGCCACATGACTCGGAAAGCTGTCCATGGACAAAGGCTGGCTCCCTCAGCCTGAAAGTGAGATGAGCGCCGCAACCCCGTAGTCGCCTTTGACTGGACTTAACCATCCGGGGGTCCTATATATCTTCCACGCAGACAAGCAAACAGCATTATCAGATTTCAAGGACACACTCCAGCCAGGAAAAAGCACCCAGGGAAGGTGAACAGCAATGTCTCCTGATATAATGCATTTTTATAAACCATTTTCACTAAAATGTGCAATTTAGCACTGTGTGTGTGTGTGTGTGTGTGTGTGTGTGTGTGTTTGCTGGAGAACTGCATTACAAAATTCAGAAAAAATGGAATTTTGAAGGACAACTATGTTTTGGTTCGTGTATTGCTCTGGAAAGTTTGTGTTAGGTAGGTTCACCTTTAAATGATTGCTGGATTTCAACATGTTATACAATCAGGGGAAACATTCAAAAAATGATGTACAGGTGGTATCTGATGTCCAGCAAACTAGACAAAATATATAAAAGAGGATCCAATTTATGCTGGAAATGTTCAGATGCAAAGGGTACGCTAATCCACATGTGGTGGCAATGTAAACTCATGAAAAATTTCTGGGAAATGATATACAAGGAATTTAAAAAGATGCTTACCATAAGTATACTCCCCCCCCCCAAACCAGAAGCATTCCTGTTAGCAATAATAGGACAGGAAATACAAGACAAAGTTAAAAACCGCGTATTTATACCCAACAGCAGCTGCAAGAATATTGTACGCTAAAATGTGGAAAGAGAAGGTTATTCCAACAAAGGACCAATGGCTGCTTAAACTAATAGACTATATCTAACTAGCAAGCATGATGGCCAAGATAAGAAATATAGATTGAAAGATTGTAATATCAAGATAATTAATCAGGGATTAATCTGTGAGCAGCAGCAAACAAAAGTAAGGGTTATGAATAGAAGTAGCAAAGAGCAGATAATCAATGGAAATGTAGCAAACATAAGAATGTGTAAAAGGACGTCAAGGAAACATAGGTTGGGAAGTCCATAGAGGATCCGATAGGATGTAAATATGAATGTATAATGTATATTGCAAAATGCATTTTTTTAAAAAATAAAAATAAAAATAAACAAATTATAGCTTAATTGAATTTCTCCCTGTCCATAGCTGCTTTCGGAGGTGTTTTGACTGAAATGTGGCAGACAATTTTTAAAATGTAACACCACCACCCCAATTATCCTGTGTTGTGTCTATTGCGAGATTAGAAACAACTGTTGGAGAAAGAGAGTTCTCCTCGGGAAAAAAGAAATATCTGAACAGCTCCGAGGAAAGTCAAAAAAGCGTTGATAAGATTAGTTGTTTTTTTAAAAAAAATTGTCTTAGAATGAGGCAGAAATATTGCATATTCCTAATTTTACAGCTGGGCTGTGAGGTCTGGATCTCCAGCTGAACAGCAAATGAGGGCTGCTATAGCTCATTGCTTAACAGCAGGAACCGAGCGTGATATAGGGCTCTTGATACAGTAATTCCTGAGCTCTGATTTGAGAGGCTCTACCCATGGATTTAAAGAGGGATATGTGATGTACAGGACTGCTGTTTTAAAGTGAAAATGACACCAGTTCCAGCACTAGGAAGAAGGTGTTTAAATTGCACACCGTGGAATGAACAATATTAGGATGTTTTTAAACAACAACAACAATACCACATGGGTTTGTGACACCGGGAGAATCCGCGACCAGAAAGAAGAGGACTACCAAGAAGACTGGAAGAAATTTAAAGACTATTTGAATAAATACTCTAATATTACAGATATGTAACAACTTGAAAGAACCAATCAGGCCTAGGACTAAATTAGACTTAAATGTAATAATAAGAAAATGTACTATAAGGTAAAGAAATTGGAATATGACTGTAATATTGTTTTATGAAATAATGATATTGGAAACTACTACATTCAAATTAAGAGGAAATTCAGATGGAGATCAGAGGAAGTCAACTAAAATGTTTATGAAAATGGATTTTATTTAATTAATTGAGTTTCTTTTTTCGGTTTAGGTATGTTAAGTCTGTGATTTTTTTCATTTTTTCTTATTTTTCATTTCTTTATTATGTTGTGGCTATGTTGTTGTGTTGTTGCATATTCTCTTCTTTGTTATGGCTATTGAAAATTAATAAATATTATTGTAAAAAATAAAATAAAAACAAAAAGGAAACCTAAACTACTTCATGTTGCATTCTTCTTATCAAAGGTAATATATAATCATTGCTTCATCAGCTCCCGAAGCAGGATAGATAAGAAAAAAGAATATTTAGCATAATCCCTCATTTCGCAATTTACTTAACAATATATATCTATATATGCAAAATGAGGGATAATGCTAAATATCCCTTTTCCCTATTAAACAAGCTGTTCAAAGTGTGACAGATATAGGCATCACAAGGCAAACAGAAAAGTGTTACTGAGATAGAAATGTGTTTCAACTGAATTTCATTTCATTTCATTTAACACCCCTTTCATCCCTGCAGCAGATGACAATATTTCCTTATCTCATTAGATTCAGAACACTCGTTACTGAGGAAATTATTTCCATTTTTAGATTCGTAGACCTGCCCAAGGCTACCCAACAAATCCATAGCTTGGGTAGGATTAAATCCCAGTCACTTGGGCCAATGTCCACCAGTCAAAGGGCAGCACTAACTTTTAACAAGAGTAATTCCTGAGAGAAATCTTAGTCAGAAGTCCAGGCAAAAGTATGCAGCTATTTTTATTTACGTAATCACAGGAAAGTATTTTATGAAAATTCCTTCTTTGAGAAAGCTGCACGGTGTCAAGTCAGTGGGCAGTGCATTGGATTGTAAAACCTAGGCCCAAATCATTCCTCAGCTTTAAAATTCAATGACTGATCTATAAGGTCAGAAAAATTCAAAAAGCTTAAGGAACTACAGGGTGAGATACCATGGTCAGGAATACTCAGAGAAGGCAACTCAAGATGGAAGGGAGTTTCATCCTTTTTAAAACAACTTATAACTCTGTGATTTTTATTTTTAAAGTTTGCTTACAGGTCTGGTGGGCATCATAAGTGTGCAAGATGCCTTGGAGGAGTGGCAAAATATCTGAAAAACTCATACTTATTTGCAGTGGCGTAGCGTGGGGGGTGCAGGGGGGGGGGGCGGCCGCACCGGGCGCAACATCTGGGGGTTAAGGTTAGGGGGCGCAAATCCACGGGTTGGGGGCGCAAATTACTTGCCTTGCCCCAGGTGCTGACAACCCACGCTACGCCAATGCTTATTTGATAGGAAACAGCAGAGTTAGAAGCATCAGAATACGGGTTGGATCTTCCATTCTAATCCATAGCAAACAAAACAGAATGGGAAGTTAACGAACTTGCTCCAAATCATTAAAAAAATAAATGTAATTCTAATGAATAATAAAAACAAATGTGATTATTAATAACAAAAAAAGAATGAGTTTTTCCACCTTTGTATCCCCCTAACACACACACACGCACACACACACACATCCACACTTCAGCAGAATCTTCTAGTGACTAAGAGGAGGCAGTTCTGTTGGCAAACATTTTTGCTCTCCTGATCTTTTTCAAACAGGCAACTTTCAACCTGAGACCAGTGAATGCCTCCCCCCACCCTTTGTCACCCAAAGGATACATGTGGTGTCAAAGTATTTCCCTTTGCCTTTGTGTTATATAGATATATATATGGGGGGGGGAATGAAAGGAAATGGAAATCAAAGGATTAGATCTGCAGCTGCTCACCAGAGGTTTCAGCTGCTGCCAGCGACCCTAGGCCTTCAGAACAGATGACCATTTCACCTTCGTGCTCAGCACAGTGAAGCTAGTCTGTTTTCCCCAGCCTGCTTCAAGAGTGGGCTACATTTTTGTTTTGATTTGCTTTTGTGGAAGCAGGTTGAATGTGAGTGAATACGTGACGTAGAAAAGGAAGGATGACAATTATGTCCACCCTCACATAGAACTGTTTAGTATCAAGCAGACAGCACAGAATATGGAGAACCACTTACTAGATGCTTGTGAAAATTTAAAGGTGCTCACTGATGCCAAAACTTCTTGTCAGGGTGGTGTGCAATAGTGGATTCGAAGTTCATATGAAATAGCAGAATTCTCTCACAAGGGAGAAGGCTGATTAAGGGATCAGGTCCAGAGGCTGAATGTGGCCCTCTAAGCCTCTTTATCTGGCCCTCAGGATTCTCTCCTAGCCATACCCCACACTGGTTTTGCTATAGGCCTCCCTGAGTGGCTTTGTCCTTAAACTCTGATAATGACCCTTGCTTGCCTGGATGGAAAGCAGCCTACTATACAGAGGTAGAATTTGCATTCACTTTTCCACCCACATTTGCACCTGGCTCCACCCACTAATGGCATGCAGCCCCTGAAAGGTTACATAGGGAGAATGTGGCCCTCCGACTGAAAACAGTTCCCCAACCCTGATCTAAATGGTCTGACTCCTGAGGGCCAAATGCCTGGTTTATAGCAGGTGCTATATCCACATATAAAAGAGTGGCTGGATATTACACCAGCAAATAAATTGCTCCTATCTCTCTCACCAATAGGTGAGTTGGAGATTCCTTTTAGTATCTGTGTGCTATTATTGCGGTTTAATTAATTCAGAGTTCCTAGGTGGTCTTTGTACTGAAAACACTTTTGAGGCTTTTGATTCTCTATCATGAAGAGAAATTGGAACATTTAATATATATATATATATATAGCAGTGTGGCAGTAACAGTCATTTTTGTTGGAGAATTAGCTTCTTGTTACATTGGGTTGGGAAATTGCATCAAAGCTTTCAAGTGCTCTCAGATAGCTACTACCCAATTCATCTTCAGACATTAAAAATAAATTAGAAAAACATGGGGAGACCATTCCACTGCTCCAATTTGGTGGGGAAATCAAACTTGGAAATGTTTGTTTTGTATTATTTGTACAAATGTTTATATGCCACCTTTCATTCTGCAGTCGCAAGGCAGGGGAGAGAAGTAAAACAAGTTCAAACATAATAAAAAATGGTACAAAATTCGTCTTGTGCTGAAATGAAACTCATATGGACATGTGCTTAGTCAATAAATATACCTAGTATGGTCCTCTCTTCGTCATTTGTAGACCAAAATGTGCTTGAAAAGTTTGTATGTGTGAGTGTGTTTATGTATATGAATGGGAGAGGAAGAAAATCCAAGATAAAATGGAATGGAAGCATTGATTTCAATATTGTTCTTTTTAATTCCTTTATAACAGTGAAATATTCCATCCAACAAACTCTGCTTAGCATAGGATGTGAATGATGGAAGATTAATGGTCCACTTTAAATGGGTGCATTAAAAAAAGATTTTATTTCCCCCAACACAATCTTAAGGCTATTCATCTGATCTAAACCCATCTCATAATAAAAACTGGCAGCTTATGCATTTTACATGATGGAATGATTTTGGTTGTTAAACAAACATGATGAGATGCAGAATAAGAGCATAATTGACAGATTAGAGGCTTTCATTCCATCCTGCAATCATACAGTTGTCGAGCTGAAATGAACACCTTTTTCAACCCTCTGGAACTGATACTGCAATTATTGATGCAAGTATTGCAGCATATTAGGGATGAGTAGGATCCCTGAGAAAAATGTGCTTCTCTTATCAAATCTATGAGTGGGATTCACCTAACAAGCCCTGTCAGCGTAAGCCCTGTGCAACGTCTTCCACTTGCACAGCAAGACTTTCCTCCCTCTCCTTCCAACCTTCCGCCCCAAACAATTGGCTCCCTGAGAGTCATGAGAACCACCAAAACAGTACATGGTGGGAGGATGGATCATTGCATCTGACAAGCTGAAATGTTTGCACTGATGTGGAAGTCCTCCCTTTGAGATTAGTTGGGTGTTTTACCAAAAGAGAGGTACCAATTCAATTCAAAAGTGGAACTTGGTGGCCCCATTAAATCTTACTATTATTGATATCTTTTTCTTTTCTGAACATTTATTGGATATATTTTCTGAAAAGGATGCTTCTCTTCTGCCTCTAAAAGCTCATCCACATAGAATCATAGATTTGTAGAGTTGGAAGGCTTCCCAAGGGTAATCTGGTCCAACCCCCTGCAATGCAGGAATCTCAACTAGCTCATACGTGACAGATGGTCATTCAACTTCTGCTTAAAAACCTACAAGGAAGGAGAGTCCACCACATCTCATAGGAGTCTGTGCCATTGTTAAATAGCTCCTACCATCAGAAAGTTCTCATTGATGTTTAGTCAGAATCTCCTTTCTTGTAACTTGAAGCCATTGGTTTCGAGTCCTACCCTCCAGAGCAGAAGAAAACAAGCTTGTTCTGTCTTCCATGTGACAGTCCTTAAGATATTTGAAGATGGCTGTCATGTCTCCTCTCAGCATCCTCTTATCTAGCCTAAACATACCCAACTTCCTCTATTGTTTCTCATAAGGCTTGGTTTCCAGAGCCTTGAACATCTTGGTCACCCTTTTCTGCACATGTTCAGCCTGTCAATATACTTTTTAAATTGTGGAACCCAGAACTGAACACAGTATTCTAGGTGTGGTCTGACCAAGGCCGCATAGAGCGATACAATTGCTTCTCTTGATCAGGACGCTCTACTTCTGTACAGTATGCAGTATTGTGTACTGATTAATTCTCCTATGTCCAAGAACCTTTCTCAAGGCTTTCTGTGCCTTAAGAAAATCTGAGATTTCCCTCTGTATCGGATCTTAGCAGCTGCACAGAATATCTGAAGAGGGATTTTGCTTAACTGAGCTTCAATTCAGCATATAAGATCAGATTTTCACAGCTGCGTAGCTAAAAAAGAAATGCTTTCAGACTCCGGGGAATTAATCGGTACATAATAGGATCAAAATACAGGTCAAGTGAAAGTGTGTGGATGAGCTCTAAGACAGCCTCATGAAACTTCTCGCTGGGTGGAAGAGATGTATGTAATGCCATGGCCTCCACAATCATAAAAAGGCACCACCAACCTATTCTTTGGCTTCAGCACCCACCCATAGTGTGAGATTACTTCTTCATCCTTTGGGAACCAAGTAAGAATCATAGAAGCATAGAATTGTAGAGTTGGAAGGGACCCAAATTTTGGGATGTGTCCTATTATTGACTGTTGGGGTGCATTCCACCCTGCTCATTTTTGTTCTTGGGTTTCAGGAGTCAGGGAATCCAATCCCTCCCCCTCTCGGAAGGCTGCTGGTAATTGAAAGACAAGAAGTTCTTACCGATGTATTTTATTCAAAGTTCACAGAGAGAGGCTCAGAAATGTCGCCTCTCATTGTTCCAGGTAATCTCCACCTCCCTTCCCTTCTCAGTCGGCAGCAGCCACACACCCCTAATGGTGTTTGCTTAGAGACAATTGCCTCTGGGCTCTCTGCTCTCCAGTTTTCAGTGCTCACCGGGTTCTGGAAGAAGGGAGGTCTGGAATGCTCTCTAGTGATGACATGTTCCTGCTCTGCTTCTCCCATTATTTCCCAGCTTTGCCCCTCTTCTATCTCTGAGCTGTGACGCTCTGCAAACCACCATTGTAAATCTATACTGTCCTCCTCTTCTTGGGAAGGTTCAGGAGAAGGGGGGCGGCAGTCTCCAGGATTCCTCCTCCGATGTCCAGTCCCTGACATTGGGCTTGGTGTTATTGATTTTTCTAACTGGTTCTTTTCTGTACAGAGGTATGCCTGTCACTTTCATGATACAGTTTTCTTAGTATAGTGAAGGCGCATGTCTTTACACTGACCTTTGAAATATATGCCTTTATGACCCTCCTATTCTTGTGGTGCTAAATGTTTTTTTAATGTTATTTTAAATTGTTGTGATCTCCCTGGGACATAAGGGTGAAGGGTAAATCAATAATAATAATAATAATAATAATAATAATAATAATAATAATAATAATTGCTGCCACTACTGCTTTAGCATTCAGTGTTGGTAGGGATGTAAAATAGCTTATCTATGGCAAGCACCCTGAGGCACTCTTTTACAAAACACATCCCTTTGCTGACCTACTTTGGGGAGGTTGTATTGGTTTGGTGCTCTTAGGATCTGGAAGGAAATACACTTCTGAATTCTGAATAGTTAGAGTGGAGTGGTCAAACAGGTGCACCCTCAGCTCACCTTCAAGGTGGGCAGACAATGAAAGGCTTACCGGATTTTGAGCCAAGCAAGTGGTGCTGCTCACAAGAGGACACTTCTCTGCTAGTTAGCAGAGCTAGCTTAATGTTGGCTGAATGGCTGCAGATCTCTGATTAAATAGTTAATAAAGTCATGGCCTTTCACCACAGCCCTTGTCAGTCAAGTCTTCATTCTAAGGTGTATTTGTTGTAAACAAACACTTCAGGTGAAGTTCATTTGCAACTCCTTAAATGGTTGCTTCAGTTCTCCATCTCCATCTCAAAATGTGTAATGTTCATTGAGCTCAATAAATTGATGTTTGTTGAGTCTCCTTGGTTGTTGTTGTTTAGTCATTTAGTTGTGTCCGACTCTTTGTGACCCCATGGACCAGAGCACGCCAGGCACTCCTGTCTTCCACTGCCTCCCGCAGTTTGGTCAGACTCATATTTGTAGCTTTGAGAACACTGTCCAACCATCTCATCCTCTGTCGTCCCCTTCTCCTTATGCCCTCCATCTTTCCCAACATCAGGGTCTTTTCCAGGGAGTCTTCTCTTCTCATGAGGTGGCCAAAGTATTGGAGCCTCAGCTTCACGATCTGTCCTTCCAGTGAGCACTCAGGGCTGATTTCCTTCAGAATGGATGTGTTTGATCTTCCTGCAGTCCATGGGACTCTCAAGAGTCTCCTCCAGCACCATAATTCAAAAGCATCAATTCTTCAGTGATCAGCCTTCTTTATGGTCCAGCTCTCCTTGGTTAGTCAGACAGTATTACTTACTTCTTCAGCACAGAAGGCAGTACTGAAAATGAGCCTTATGTTGGTGAAAAGAAAAGCAAGTAGGTGCCAATCATCAAGGAAGGAAGGAAAGAAGGAAGGAAGGAAGGAAGGAAGGAAGGAAGGAAGGAAGGGTACCTCCAAGTGCACAAAGTGAAAATGTGCAACATTGTGCAGCTTTCAGGTTGAAACTAGTTGTTTGATAGTGCCCTGGAGAAAGGATACATTGGGGTCTACCAAAAATGTCTTGTGTAGCTGGAGCATAGCTGTCAACCATCCCTTATTTGGCAGGAAACTCCCTTATCCCAGCGCCGTTTCCCGCTGCTGTCCCTTATTGATGATGTCCCTTAAATTTCCCGGGTTTCAAAGGAAGCAGCTCCTCTTTCCCTCCCTGCCGGCCAGGGAGGAGGGAGGCTCCGACTGTGTTGCTTGGCTGCGTTGCTGACCCAATAAGGAGTCTAAGAACGACTGGGGGGTAGAGCTTGCATTCCTTGTGCCCAGCCGCGTTGCCTGGGGACTTGCCTTTGCTCAGCGCTTCCCAGCGGAGAGGTGACAGTGGTTTTCCTTGCTGCATCTCCTTTACCGGGTAGCTGCACTGTGGGAACCACCACTTGAGGCTTCGTTTGGCTGCTGGCTGGGCTTTCTGCCTTTGGCTCAGAGGGGCTCAGAAGTTGAACACACCTGTGCTCGCAATCGGATGGATATGTCATTGAAGGCCCACTCACCCTTGCCGGGGAAAAGGTCTGCCTAGAGCGGGGGCACATGGTGGGGGAAAAGGAAAGGAGCTGGTTGAGTACAATGGCGGGCGGCAATCTCTTGGGGGGGGGGGCTTTTGGATTTGTTTTGGAGGCTCCTTCGATTGACTGTTATGGGGGAAAGGAAAGGAGCTGGTTGACTAAAATCCCTTATTTTGGCTGCTGATCCCTTATTTTCGAGGCTACTGGTCCCTTATTTTCAAATCTGTAAATTGACAGCTATGAGCTGGAGAGCTCCTTCCTCCCTTCTCCCCGGGAAGGGTTGCATCTTCTTTGCATTCAGATACTTCCAGGGTCTATCACTGCCATCTTCAGGTGAAGCCAGGAGAGAACCCTGTCTGAAACCCTAGAGGGCTGCTGTCCGGGAGTTTAGAAAATGCCTTGTTGCTGTCCAACCCACAGCATGCACCACCTCACTCCATCTAATGGTAGGGATGGCCCTAGTAGAAGACATGGGGCTGCTGCTTTAGATGCCACCTGATTGAAGGCTTCCCACAGCCATCCAGTTGGCCATAGGATGCTGAACTAGTTGGGTGTTTGGTCTGATCCAGCCGGGCTCTTCTTATGTTCTTACATGCCTTCTACGTAACCTCCCTTGCTGGCCTAAATAGTTCTATTAATTACTTGCCTAGCACTTAACTTTGATTCTCCATGCTTTATTTCAACAGCAGCCTTGGCTCAGGGGTTGCATTTAAATTTGTAGACCAGGATTTGTAGAGACAAAAAAAACAATAGGAGCAGTTAGGAGCAAGGGAATGGGGAACATTCAGATTCTGGTAATGATATGTGAAAGGATCGTTAAAGCAAATGATTTCCCCAAACGTATTCCTTTAAAAATTGGAGGAAACATTTCTAAAGTGTTCCCCTTCTCACTTATTCAAAAAACAACATGGTTTAAATAGAAGAGGAAGGACCAGGGGCAGGGGGTTGGAATCCCACAGCTGGATGTATCTGAGCTCCAGCAGCTGGTGTCTCATCTTTCGAGCAAAACAAGGGGGAAGCTTTGTTGCAGAGCAAGAACACAGCACATTTCTGTAAGCATCGGGGATTCTTTCTACTCAATCTCCTGGTAAAATTTGTTCCACTAGAAAGGCCATAACTTACCCAGGCTTATGTAGGTCATCATTTAGAATAATGGGGCTTGGACGAGCATGGCTGTTCCTTTCAATTTGAAGTGCGCAAGGCTAAATTGCAACATTGCTCTATAGAATTATTATATATATCGCCTGATTGACACAGACAGGTGAGAGGCTGCTGCTTCAGGGTTTGCATTAAAAAGGAAGTAGTTTATATTTCCAGGAGAACCTTTGTATCTGTCCAAGTCATTATGAGATACTGAAAAAAGACCCATGTCACTCATAAAGATAGGGTGTTAAAAAGTAAACTCTGTCTGTTTCCAGGATGCTAAGATTTGCAAAGGCATTTTAAAAAACATATCATTTATAGATTCAGATACCTTGATGAGGCAAGGGGGGAAAATTGGACTTTGTCAATTTGTATTTGGTTTTTAAAAACTAAATAATTTCCCAAATTACCCCTTGATTTTTGAGGATTAGAAAACTAGGGATAAATTAAAGGTAAAGGTAAAGGTACCCCTGCCCGTACGGGCCAGTCTTGACAGACTCTAGGGTTGTGCGCCCATCTCACTTAAGAGGCCGGGGGCCAGCGCTGTCCGGAGACACTTCCGGGTCACGTGGCCAGCGTGACATCGCTGCTCTGGCGAGCCAGAGCCACACACAGAAACACCGTTTACCTTCCCGCTAGTAAGCGGTCCCTATTTATCTACTTGCACCAGGGAGTGCTTTCAAACTGCTAGGTTGGCAGGCGCTGGGACCAAACAACGGGAGCGCACCCCACCACGGGGATTCGAACTGCCGACCTTTTGATCGGCAAGCCCTAGGCGCTGAGGCTTTTACCCACAGCGCCACCTGCATCCTAGGGACAAATTAGGCATGTGCCTAAACATTGTGGGTGAAATTCAACATCGTGCTATGACAAATGTTCCATCTGCACAAGCACAAGTGTATCACCTTGCTCCCCACACCCAGGGAGCACAGATGGGGTGAGAGTCCCATTGCACAAGCAGCAGTCCTTGTGCGGGTCTTCTGCTGATGGGGTTTGTTGGGTGAATCCCACCCATTGTAAGAAATCACTTAAAAGAAAAGAAAAGAATGATTTCATAGAATCATCAAGTTGGAAGGGACCACGAGGGTCTTCTAGTCCAACACCCTGCAATGCAGGAATCTTTCACCCAACATGGAACATGAACCAAATACAGAGGGGCCTGATATTTATTGGGACTGCTACGTATATTTGTGGTGGCAGTAGTGATGGGGGGATTTCATCATTTTCTCACCCACTATGGTCTCTCCTCACCAGCTTTTAGCCCTGGGAGGGAAGCCTCCATTGCTGCTAACTGAGGCTTGGGGGTGGGGGACAACTAATAGGCACAGGAGGTGTCAGGAGCTGCTAGGGAAACTGGGAAATGTCCAACTAAATAGAGCTATTTAGGCCACCCTATGAGATGATCTGCTGAACTGCCTCTGCAAAGGCAGTTTAATATTCTCACGCCCTAGAATGACCCCACCCTTCCAGGTTAGTAGCTGACTGCTTCTAGGCAAGGAGGACGATAAGAGAGTGCCTAGCTGCAGATAGGCTTTGATTGAGCAACTATGCCTTACTGAGCTCAGGTATGTACAGTGAATGGAACAGAGTAAATGGAACAGAATCACTTCATACTGTAACATTTTGCTGTAGGGCCTCATTTGCCTGTTCTAAATCTGGAAAACAACAAGGGCTGATGGTAAGCCACTTCTGATTTGGGTCTCTAACCAATTGCAAATAAAAGAAAAGAATTTTTACATCACAAAACACTAATATTCTACAGAATGACATCCTTTTTTATTAAAAAAAACACACACCTTATAACAAGGTTTTTGTTTGTTTTTTAAAAAAGACTTAGTTCCAGATATTGCCTGTTAAAATGAACTCCACTATGAATATGCAAAAGAAAACGTCAATTTCGGTACTAGCGTGTCATATAAAATTTTGCTACTCCCCTGTTGCCAGCAATATCCCAAATTACCTCCCCCTTCTTTATATCTTTATTGACTAGTATCCATAAATCAATTCAGCCTTAATATTTAGATGCAGTGCAGTGTAAAGCTCCCAAGTGAGAGGTGAACTTTATTCTTATAAAGAAAATGACAAGTCTTTAATGCTCTTCCAATAGTATACTAAAAGTGAACATCTCATCTCACATCGCATAAACTTTTGCGACATTGAATTTTTTTATAATAGTAAATGTTTCAGCTGATCAATGATTAATGATCGATGCCAATAATAAAAAAAATTGCAATAGGCTGCTAGCCAAATTCCAGTGCTTCATTACATAGGGTGGGTCTGTATCCAACTTACATAGATAGTAAAAAGAATAGCCTGGTCTGTATAGGCTAGAAGAAACACATATGTTTGGTTTCTTCTTTGTGCTGCAGCCCAAGATAGGAAAAGAGGTGGTAAGGGAACACTCAGCTACTTTAAATGAATTCAAAACTCTAGGGCCTTGATGCTTGAACCAATCTGGGAATTGTAGCTGTTTGAGGGACAATAGTGGGTCTCCCAATGTTTTTCAGCACCTTTATCAAACAACAGCTCCCAGGATTCTTTGGGGCAAACCGTGACTGTTTAAGGTGGTATCATAGTGGACTTCCTGTCTGGCTGCCATGGTGAACGGCTGTGCCAATTACATCAGAGCCTTTCTGTGCGGGTAATCGAGGATAATATGGGAGTAATTGGGGCACCACCTGCAGATTGTCCGATACCTGCTGCCCATCCAGAAGGAAAAGGGGGACAGGGGGCACTGGGTGCAATGCACCACATGGTTGAGGCAACTCTCCAAAGCTGTCGCCATGAGCAGCTTGGTTTTTTAAGATGAAATTTGGACTTAATTAACAGGCATGCTCTGAACTAAGGGAGATAAAGAATTCTGCTAACTGATTCGGCCACTGGGTGCTAAGGATTTGATCTCTAACAAGGACTGAGAGATTGGGGGGGGAGGGGGCTCGTTTAATCTCACTGTAAACAAGTGGTACAGTGACAATATTTCTATTTCTATAATTGGACTGGTATGTCAGAATGGGGGGGGGGGAGGGTAAGCCTCCGTTATTCTTTTTGATGTATTTTGCATTTGATAATCTACTCAGCAAATCCCTCTCGAAAGCCTGATTGTTTGAAAGATGTAAGTGGGATTGAAAGAATTGCTTACTATCGCTATGGTTATGGTTTAATTACAAAATTGACTGTGTGAAAATTTGACGACGATTTTGGCAAAGACTCATAATGGAATGATAAAAGAATTTTTGATGGGAGTAATGGTGTTCTTGTTAAAGTAGTAGCTCAGCAGCTGGAATGAGATTAAAGAAGCGAAGCTTGGATATATGCATGGCACTAATGGTGGAGGTCCAGTCTTCCATTGTCTTGGCTGTGACGCACCAAGAATTGTCTGTGTGTGCAGAAAATGAAAGTGAAGGGTTGCTGGTGAAAATGCTGGATAACAACAGGAAAATAAAGAAGAAAACTTATTTCACAGAGAACTACATAAGACTAAGCCACTTGCGAAACAAATTCAGAGGCTGTTAAAAATGAACGAAGGATTAACATCGGGAATGTTATTGGGACTATCTGGACTAATTAAGGAATGCAGCACAATGTGAGATCATCACTCCCTGAACCTCAGAGCATGGGAAGTCACCCAAAGATATATTAATTGGTATAAAATTCAGGGGTTTTGATTGTATTATAATCAGGAATATTTTTAATGTGGTTTTTATTGGATTTTTTAAATGGAAAATTTAATAATTTTTTAAAAAATAATAATAATAAGGTGGTGTTATGGTGATTTAAATTTATGGAGTGCATGTGGCCTTAATTTCAAACCAAATGAGGATAAAAACCACTTCAGTTAAAGTCTGAAAGTACACCATTCCCAATCCTGGATTTCCCTGGGAGAATGTATCCTTGAACTATGACAATGCCTCTTTCATAGAGGAAGGAAGATGGAGGGGTGTGAGATGGCATGAGACAGTCTTGAAACCTGCGACTTTAGCACAGCTGGAATGTGGCCTGTTGCTCAAAAGCTTCCTTCCATCACATCTCTTGTTTCACCCACTTTTTGCCTCTGGTCCTCTGCACTACTGACACCTGGTCCACAGAAAGTTGCCTATGGTGGGGGGGAATGCATCCCTCAGGCTAAAGAATCTTTCCCCATCTCTTATACAGTGTTCTGCTTTCAGAGCGTCTTCTTGTGAGACATGGAATGAGTCCTGTCAAGCTGCCTTGAGTGCCATCAGAAAAAAAGTGGAATATAAATATAGTAATAGTAGTAATAATAATAATGCTAGCCTGATTCCTAGTCAAAAGCAGAGAGAAGTTTATAAATTCCCTAGAACCAGAAATACAAAATAATCATAATACATGAACTAATTTTCTTATTTCTTAATTAAGAAGCATGGTGAAAATGTTACAGAATTACCACAGGTTTTTAGCAGACTGTTGCTCCTCATCCACAAGGTTCATCCTCTCAGGTGCTCAAGGGACGTGGATGCAGCCAATAGCTGCTCCACAGACGTTGGGATTTCAATCTTCTAAATCTCCTCTAATTAAGTGTCCTTTTTATGCTATCCTACACAAAAAAACCGCAACATGCAAAACTAATACATCTTGGCTGACACCCAGGATTATAATGGTCCATCTGTACATAGGAGTTTTCGACACAGGTAGATAATTGCCTGGTACCTTTTGGTTCTCACATTGGCGCTATATCCTCTCCCAAGTCACCCAGAGTTCTTGGCTAGGTATAATCATGAGTGTGGTCTCCCATGGCAATTCACGGATCGTAGAAACAGAATGGATTCTTCTATGCTGCTGTCCTTTGTTTCCCTTTCACTAGGGGGATTCAGACATATGTATAAGCAGTTTCCATAATCCCAAAGGCATGCTCTGCCTCCACAGTCGGAGGCAGTAGTGCTTCTGAATACCAGTTGCTGGAACCAGTTGCTGTGGGGGTCTCCCACAAGCATCTGGGTGGTCACTGTGAGGACAGGGTGCTAGACTAGCTGGGCCATTGGCCTGATCCAGCAGGCTCTCCTGGCATTCTTAAACAGCCAGGCTGCAGACTACCGTATGGGTAAATGCCTGTGTCAGGAGTGCGTGCAAGAGCCAGGCCCTTTGACTGGTAGGGCCTCGCAGGGCTGGGGCCTTCCTGAGTTTGGCCTGGAAGGGCAAAGCACTACCGCAAAGGTGAGGCTTGACAGAAGACTCGTAGCACCTGGTGGCAAGGGCTGGGAAGGTATATAAGACCAGCATCTCCCTCTGGCTCTTTGCCACAACAACACGCTACCCACTAAGTTGTGCTTTGGCTTCCTGACTTCTGGTATCCTGACTCTTGGACCCTTGGCTTCCTGGTTTCCTTACTCTTGGACCCTTGGCTTCCTGGTTTCCCGGCTCTTGGACCCTTGGCTTCCTGACTCCTGGTTTCCCGGCTCTTGGACCCTTGGCTTCCTGACTCCTGGTTTCCTGACACTTGGACCCTTGGCTTCCTGACTCCTGGTTTCCCGGCTCTTGGACCCTTGGCTTCCTGACTCCTGGTTTCCTGACACTTGGACCCTTGGCTTCCTGACTCCTGGTTTCCTGACTCTTGGACCCTTGGCTTCCTGACTCCTGGTATCCCGACTCTTGGACTCTTGGCCTCCTGACTCCTGGTTTCCTGACTCTTGGACCCTTGGCTTCCTGACTCCTGGCTTCCTGACTCTTGGACCCTTGGCTTCCTGACTCCTGGTTTCCTAATTCATGGACCCTTGGCTTCCTGACCCCTGGACTGCTGATTCCTGTTTCCTGACCTCTGCCCCAGTCCCGACGTACCAAGCCGGGACTCCGACTGCCTGTAACCCAGACCGTGACAGCCTGAAGCTAATAATTCAAATATTTCTTATTGGATTGCCCTTTGAGAGTTGCTGTTGAATAGTGGTGGAATAATGGGCCTTTCCCCCTTTAACATACATGTGAAGACAGCACTCCACACCCATATAAAGAGAAGTTCCCTTTACTGTGAGGGAGTAAGGGAGACTACAAACATGGCTTAACAGTGCTGGTCACTGAATGAACTGCAACCAAGTGCGATGCTATGAAGTCGTGTATGCATATTTGTGATGTAGCACATAAAAATGGCACGTTGAGCACAAATTCAGTGTTTCACATAAGGAAACTGCATCAGGACATTTATTCCCTGATATCAAAGTGCCATCAAAACTATTCACTGCATCTCAGTGGTAGAACATGAGCTCTGCATGCAGAAGGTCCCAGATCCAATCCCTGGCATTCCTAGTTAGGGCTGGGAATGTCCCTTGCCCGACAACCTGGAGAGCTGCTGCCAGTGGGTGTAGTCCATTGGTCTTCAAATGGCAGGTTGGTGGGACCCACTACCAAGTTGTGGCCTGATCCAAGGTGGGTCACAACAGCAGCACTTCCCCCGTATCAATAGATGGTTTAAAAACATGAAGAATTGGATCCTCTAGTGCATATTTGGGTTAAAAATGGATCTGTAAGTCTGAAAGGCAAAAGACTTTTAGCATAGACAATTTTGAGAATGATGGACCAATGTTATGACTCATTGTAAAGTAGCTTCCTGTGTTCCCCCTTGTAGAAGAAGAAGAAGAAGAGTTTGGATTTGATATCCCGCCTTTCACTCCCTTTAAGGAGTCTCAAAGCGGCTAACATTCTCCTTTCCCTTCCTCCCCCACAACAAACACTCTGTGAGGTGAGTGGGGCTGAGAGACTTCAAAGAAGTGTGACTGGCCCAAGGTCACCCAGCAGCTGCATGTGGAGGAGCGGAGACGCGAACCCGGTTCCCCAGATTATGTGACTACCGCTCTTAACCACTACACCACACTGGCTCACTTGTAAGCATGCACACTTGTAAGCATGCACAAAAAGGGAAAGATAATAACTGGTTGGTAGATCATCTGCTTTGCATGCAGAAAGTCTCGAGAGTCAATCCCTGGCATCTCCAGGTAATAATAATAATAATAATAATAATAATAATTTTTATTTATACCCCACCCTCCCCAGCCAAGCCCGGGCTCAGAGCGGCTTACAAGCAATAATAAAAACAAGTTGAATGATTACAACTTAAAAACAAAATTAAAATACAACATTAAAATATTGAAACATAAAAATATTAAAATGTAGCCTCATCGCAGGAGGAGAAAGGAAAAGAAAAAAGAAAGAGAGGGACGGAGGGAATCAAATTGGCTCCAAGCCAAAGGCCAGGCAGAACAACTCTGTCTTACAGGCCCTGCGGAAAGAAATCAGATCCTGCAGGGCCCTGGTCTCATGAGGCAGAGCGTTCCACCAGGCCGGAGCCAGAGTTGAAAAGGCCCTGGCTCTGGTTGAAGCTAATCTAACTTCTTTAGAGCCTGGGACCACTAGAGTGTTGCTATTTATGGACCTTGAGGCTGTCCGTGGGGCATACCGGGAGAGGCGGTCCCGTAGGTACGAAGGTCCTAGGCCGTGAAGGGCTTTAAAGGTCAAAAGCAGCACCTTAAATCTGACCCTGTACTCCACCGGGAGCCAGTGCAGCTGGAAAAGCACTGGGTGAATATGCTCCCATGGCAGAGACCCCGTGAGGAGCCTCGCTGCAGCATTCTGCACCTGCTGGAGTTTCTGGGACAGCTTCAAGGGAAGCCCCGCGTAGAGCGAATTACAGTAGTCAAGCCTGGAGGTGACCGTTGCATGGATCACTGGTAGAGACTGCTGGTAGGTAGGGCTGGTAGAGACTGCTGCCTGAAATCATGGAAAGTCACTGCCAATCAGTATGGACCCTGTGGAACTAGATGGACCAATAGTCGGACTCAGAAGGAGGCAGCATCCTGTTCACCCCTGGCACCAATGTGGGAGAAGGAAAAACTAATTTCCACTTAGCCTGTACGTGGCGGCCTAATTTTGCATGGCAACCCAGTCAGAGTAGGTCTGTGCCTACTGCTCCAAACTGGCATAGAGGAAATGGGCCCTCAACCTTAAGGAGAGCAACACACCAACCTCTTGTTGGGCAGACTGAATAAGACTTGTGTGCATCTCTGGCTCAGGAGCAGAGCATCTGCCATGCATGACGAAGGTCTCAGGTTCGATCCTCTGCATCTCCAGGCAGGGCTAAAATAGACTGAAACCCTGAATGCAGCAGTCAGTGTAGACAATGCTGAGCTAGACAGTCCAGTCAGTATAAGGCAGATTTGTGTGTTTTCTCTGTGTGTGTATCCATTAACTTCACCACTTGCCTGTTGTATATAGTTAAACATGCATAAATGCTGGACACAGCAGCAGCACTTGGTGTATGGCCAGTGGGGTGTGGTTTTGCCCCTTCCAAATGTGGTTGCATCTATGAAGAATGACTAGGCCAGGGCCAGCCGGTGAGCTTCATAGTTGAGTTGTTCATGGGTTTCCCACATTCAAAGGTACCCCTTTAGCCACAAGTGCCACATATCACGCTGTAAAACAGAATATCTCTAACCCACCACTCCTACTTGTTCTAACTGCTCATTTCACAGAAGCAAAGCAGTAAATACATTTTTATGCATCGTTACTTACCTTGCCTCTCTGTACATTTGAATTATTGTCAGTGGCAGTGTTGTCTCTTCTGGGGAGGAAAGCTGTACGTAAAATCAACATTTCCTGACATTTCCTAATAAAAAAACCCCATAATTCGGCCAAACCTACCCATAAATTGGCAGAGTTTCATTATCTTTATTAATGCACTTTATTCATACTAATGAATACCCTGCTTGCATTAGAATATCCACCTTATAATTTCAAGGGCATATTTGAGAACCTTGATGAAACAACAACCTTGTGCTACATTAAAAAGAAAATACACATTCACAAAATAAAACACAGTGGAGAAAGCTTCACGAGAAGCAGGAAGGACAGAACACAAAAAGAGAAAGCTGATTCATTTCACAAAGGTTAAGGGGAAATTAGAGAGTAAGAAACTCTGGCTTGAAGGTGCATTTAACTTCCGAGGCCAGCTCTATATATCTCAAGCATCCAAGAGCTGTCACTTACCTTTGGAACCAGAGGGCAAATTTCCACCTAAGCCTGGCATTTTCAACACCTTTATTGCACTCTTAGATAAATATTCTGTGCTAGGTTTCTAAAGGGGCAAAATTCCCAGCGCCTGAGGCCCCAAATGGCTCTTGACTCAAATTCACTATTAGCTAGTTAGGCAGAAACCACCAACGCAGTTCAAACCACTGGAGACACATCATATGAAGCAGTCAATAAAAAAAGGAGAGTTTCACTTCTGGCTGCTTTGCAAGTAAATATATCAGTATATAAAAGCAGAGGAAGCAGCCATGAATTGTCCATTAAGCATATATGTGAAGTCAGAAGCAGCTTGCTAGGTAGGGAAAAGCTACTATCCTAATGGGTCCCTGATGCTTTTCAGGAGTGGAAGGTGGTGAGGTAGGGAGCTCAGTGTGGTATAAGCATATGAGCAGGAGCATCACATGGGCTCTTCAGGTGCATTTGCACTGCACCAACCTTCTCGCCCCTCCTCCTCCCGATAGGAAACAGCAACTCACCTGCTGGGAAGTTAGCCCCTCCACCTGACAAGCCACTGCTGTGTGAAGATGCTTGGACCTCACTCATTTGTGAGGATATTACATTAGAATTTGCTTGCTAGATCAAAGACTCATCTAGTCCAGCATCCTATTCCCATAGGGACCAGCCACTATGCCTATGTGAAGCTCCTGAGCAGAGCAGGGATGCAAGAGCATTCCCTGCCCTTGTGTTTCCCAGCAGGTGGTACTGAGAGGTATGATACCTCCAAACTGAAGGTTGTTGTTGTTTAGTTGTTCAGTCGTGTCCGACTTTTCGTGACCCCCTGGAACAGAGCACGCCAGGCACTCCTGTCTTCCACTGCCTCCCGCAGTTTGGTCAGACTCATGGTTGTAGCTTCGAGAACACTGCCCAACCATCTCATCCTCTGTCGTCCCCTTCTCATTGTGCCCTCCATCTTTCCCAACATCAGGGTCTTTTCCAGTGAGTCTTCTCTTCTCATGAGGTGGCCAAAGTATTGGAGCCTCAGCTTCATGATCTGTCCTGCCAGTGAGCACTCAGGGCTGATTTCCTTCAGAATGGATACATTTGATCTTCTTGCAGTCCATGGGACTCTCAAGAGTCTCCTCCAGCACCATAATTCAAAAACATCAATTCTTCATCGATCAGCCTTCTTTATGGTCCAGCTCTCACTTCCATACATCACTACTGGGAAAACCATGGCTTTAACTATACAGACCTTTGTCAGCAAAACTGAAGGTAGAACGTAGCAATCATGGTTAGAAGCTACACAGAGTTGCCAAATGTCCAGAATTTCCTGGACAAAGACAGTATTCAGCCCTTGTTAGCAGAGTCTGGGCAAAAATCACTGGAAAATCCAGACGAAATCCAGATTTCGGTGAATTTCATTAAAAATAGTACATAAAAAAATGGAATGTGACACTCCTATAGTTCAGGATGACCTGATTACCGTGCTACACAGATCTGAAAATTGATTTTGTGGGCTGTCAATCAAGTAAAGATTTTTAAAATCAGTTTACTTTCTAATCAATTAGTTGCTTAAGTTGATTAACTAAATTTGCACACTACAATGCATCTATGAAGGTTCTCTCTTTACTGAGAACCTTACAAGAAACACAGTTTCTTGATGGTAAGATAACTCACAAGGTTGGAGAACAGGTGAAAGTTTTATATGACCTTTATGATATGCCTGTATCCGGGAGGATGCTTCAAAGAATGGGCAATAAAAGCAGCTTGGTTTGTCAGTCTCCAGTCTTAAAGAGACACATTTTATTTAAATAGATGCCACAAGGTTTGACTGTGTTTGCCAGGCCCCTGTCCACCTTGTGAAGTCAGGATTATCTCTTATAGTATTCTCTAGATCCTCTAGATGTCTGTGAGACAGGATAGAGGATGGAGAGGAAAGGGAGAGCGAGAGAAAGAGAGAGAGAGACTGGTCCAAGGTCTTGCAATAAGCTTCAAGGATGAGCTGGGATTTGAACTCGCATCTCCCCAGCCTTAGTCCTGCACCACTACACCACAATGGCTCTGAATTGAAAGAAAAATCATTAGGGAGAGGACTTGCTCCATCCAGCTAATACATATTTCTCTTTAAGTGTTAATCCTAACTTAAAGGTTGTTTTAGTTTGGTTTACCAAACAGAAACTTTACATATAATTTTTTATATATATTGTAATTTTATGTTGTGAACTGCCCTGAGATCTATGAGTATAGGGTGGTATACAAATTTAATAAATATTAATAACAATAAATTCTTGGGTGGAAACCTGCTTTATTTTGATGCAAAGAAACACAAAATCCTGGAGCCTGTCAAAGAATGGCAATTGTCTTATGGCATTAGCTTTCATGGGCTGGAGTCCAACTTCTTCAGATGTAAGAAATGTTATCTCCCATTGACAGGTATAATATACACACGGGAGCAGAAGGGTGAAAAAAAAGTGGTAGCAAACAGTGGGGTCAAATGCCATGGAATGCAAAAGGTAGAGCCTGTGACAATTTTACTAAAATTGTTTTAGAATCTGAAGTTTCCCAGGGAAAAGAAAACAAGCACAGTGATCACAAAAATGTATGCCATAATAAATGTGTTAGTCTTTTAAAGCACCATAGGACACTTAATTTTTGTTGCAAGAAACTAACCGGGTTACCTTTCTGGAACTTTTATTTCCATGTTCTTTTTATTTCACCTGTGGTCCAGCAGCTTTGGCTTATAAAAGACAAAACTAAGAGTCTTCATTTCCGATTAACACCAGTTGCAGTGCAGCTTCAATTCCTTCCACTGCTTGAACACATCCCCATTAACAGCTAATGTCATCAGCTTGCTAATTCAACCATCTATGCCAAGATCAACAACATCTGCATGTTAAAAATGTGGTGGAAATGTGTCTGGAATCATGCATCCTGATCAAACATACCAAGTCTCATTGATTGCTCCAAGTATCCTCAATGGATCCATGTTCCCTTTCATGTCATGAAATGTGCAATGTGGCCCTGCCATGTGTCCAGTCACAGTCAGAAGTATGCATTACCTGGTGGCAAGATCAAGGGTGGCTTCCAATCCCTGGAATTCACTCTTGAAGAGTGGGAACTGGCCTGGCTGATTCTCTTCTATCATTCAGACGGCTTTCAAAGACCTTTGGGATCAGGTAACACCTTTGAGATTCTGAAGCTGGAAATAATGTGCTAGCCTTTGGTTCTGCTGTTGTTCAATTTCATTGTGCTATATTTCAAAGTTGGCTTTTATAGTATTCATTATTAATTTTTGAGCTGGTTTGAGTGGGCTTTACGTTTACAAATAACTGAATAAATGTTGTTGTACAGGGCAGGCCCCTGGTTTGATTCTCCACCACTCCCCATCAAAGTGCAGTCTGGTACACTGCAGAGGATATATTTATTAGATATTATCCTCCCTCACGTTTGTGAGTTAAGCAGGCTGCATCCCTTTGCGGCTTAAAAGGAGGCTTAGATAGGCCAGTTTTAGCCTTTTAGTTTAAATAATCCAGGATGCTTTAAAGCAGGCTGGATTCTCCTGGTATTTCCCTCTTTTCTCCCCCTTAAAACAATAAAACTGTGTTGTAAAAGGTAAATATAACATTTACTCTCTCAGAATACTTGTTGAAGAGTAACAGATACAGTAGCTTTGTTCAGGCAGGCTTAAAATGGCAATTCAGCTACAAAGACATAGTTTAGTCTAGTGGGTGTACCTCTCACAGAGTTCTCTCTAGCAAACTTAAGGGAAAACCTCTATGAGCTTCAGCTCCTATCGTGTGCCTATCTAGCAAGACATGAATTGTTGGTTTGGACTACGTTTTAAATATCCCACATCAAGGAGGGCTTTATTGCTTTGAGGACTGTGCTGACGCAACTTCAGGGCAAGATCAAACTAAGCCACGGGGCAGATCCCCTTTGTACTTGAAACCATACCAGACCCTGCTTAGCTTTGCAAATGTCCTGGCAGTTACCTACAAGGCTAGTCCTACAATTTGGCAAAGTGAGACACCCTCCTCAACCAGCAGATGCTGGAAGGTGAGGAGCAGTAGTAAGGTGTTGGAGGACAGAGTTGTGTGTATTACTTGCATACGCACACACACACACACACACACACACACCAACTTAGCCCGCGCCTCTGGAGGGGGGCTGTATCTTGCCTTTCTCCTCAGCAAAATGTCTTAAACTAGCCCTGCTTACCCGAACCTTACTAAACCACCTTGATGGAAACAGGCTTCTCTTCTGTTGTGAGCTTAGGGAGTCTCCTGAGCCAACCACCTCTCTTCTTCCCAGGCGGTTTTCATCTTGAAGTTCTGGTGCTCTTGACTCCAGTGCCAGATGATGATTTATACAATGAAACTTTGCCAGGAAGACTTGAATCCAGTGTAGAATTAATGAGGAGTGCCGCAGCAGTTTTGTTTGGCGTCTACTAAGTCCTCCATGAAATTGCACCTTATTGTACCTGAAGAAGAAAAGATGGTAGTGGTGGGGGACTCTTCAGAGTATAAATGTTTGGTAATGAAAAACGTGCTGTGTAACAAGTCTCTGGGCTTAATCAACCCAGTAATTAAATGATTCATTTGCTTTTCCTTTATTCAATTACTTTAGCACTTCCTCCTCATCGCTGTTAATCATACAGCAAGCACCAACGTTGCATCTGAATAACCCCCTCCCTTTTCCCCCCTATTCCTGGATTTAAACGCTTTGTTTCAACACACAGCTTGTGGCTTCTGTGTGCTGCAAAGAAAAGTGCAAGGCTAGATTTGCATTTGCAAATGAGTTTTAAATTATTCTTGCAGTGTAGGTGTAACAATGCCTGCTAAGTTTTTGGCTACTCTTATGGTGTGGCTGGGAAGTAATGACCCATAACGGCAAAATGATGGCCATTGAAATATGCTGGCCAATGGAATATCAGTGTGTTAGTTAAATCTATTCCTTGTTTCAGTGGAAATTGGTAATTTTGAGCACATTATTTGCAGCACATTTAACTAGAGGCACAGCAAAAAAATTAATTTGATCTGTATTTTAAAATACAATATGGTACTTCAGAATAACAAAACTATTCAGGAGAACACACCTCGTTTACTGAAATTCTTAACTTCAAATTTAGTTTGGTGTAACAATGAGCCAAATATTCATAGGTGTTTTTTGGTGATTTTTTTCTTTTTTAAAAAAAGCCCATACCTTCAAAATTTGCCTGCTTTACTGAACAGGTACGTGTATTATGCAAAATGTAAAAGTGTTTCTCTATTTCCCCATCCATGCCCTGGACTCCATGCATTACTCAAAACCCTCAGTTGTCTACTTTGTTTCTTCTAAGGCTTCAGGATACTGCAAAAGAATAATCCAAGTTTCCGGCCAACAGCAGTAGGGCACATACAGAGCACTGCCCTTTGTGTGAGCCAGAGTGGCAGGCGGTGGGGCAGGGAAAATGCCCTTTCATTATGCCTTTAGAAGAAGAGAAGAGTTTGGATTTGATATCCTGCTTTATCACTACCCGAAGGAGTCTTAAAGCGGCTAACATTCTCCTTTCCCTTCCTCCCCCACAACAAACACTCTGTGAGGTGAGTGGGGCTGAGAGACTTCAGAGAAGTGTGACTGGCCAAGGTCACCCAGCAGCTGCATGTGGAGGAGCAGGGAAGCGAACCCGGTTCACTTTGCCCTTGCTGGTGCAACGAGGAGGTCCAGATCAGGCCTGTTGCTATCAAATAATGGCAACAGGGCTGGATTAAGATCCTCCTGCTCACTCCCCACCAAAATGTGCTTTTTCAAGAGTTGGCACAGGTCTTTGCCATTTGTAATACCACTGCAGGAGCTTCCACACATTCTCCATATGGATGGGCACTCCACAGCAGCAAAGATCAGTGGAGCTGGGTAGAGGGATACCTCTGCCTTACTAAAACCATCTCCAGCCCAGCAGATCAGGGTTTGGATTGCAGCCTAAATCAGCAAAGCACAGGGCGTAGCTCAGGAAAACCCAGATCTTGAGACGATCTATCTATCTATCTATCTATCTATCTATCTATCTATCTATCATCTATCTATCTGTATGTTTGTCTGTCTATCTTTTATTAATAAGCTATATGCTGTCCTCTGGACAGATTCCAGCAACAACAAAAGGTATACAACACCCTAAAAAGAACCTTGTGACTTACCTTTTGAGTGTCGCAGTACTTACTATTGACAAATTCTGGCTATCTTTACATTGGTGAATTTGGACTGCCTTCCCAAAGGTGGGTAAGGAAGCACTTTTCTGTATCAATGAAACAGACAGCTTACTAGGAATTTAGGTGTGAATATCTTCAGAATAGCTGTGATAAAACCTCTCAGCAAAGTGTCCACTTGATTTAGAAATCAGCAGGTACGTAACTGAATTGCTAACACAATTAATTGCCAGTAGCTGGCATGTCTCCAAATAAGCAGTGCTCATCCCTTCATTATCTCAAATCACTTCTGTCACTTCTTAATTAACTCTCCATTCATAATGCTATAGATTTAGATATGCTTACAATTTAGGACGAGATTGATGTAAATAATGTTTATGCTCAGCAATTATTTTGTCTAAAGGTTAAAGCGCCCTCAAATGAGTGGCAAGTTATTGAAATGTGAAAATTCAAAGAAAGCCAGGCGAAACACAGAACAGACAAGAGCATGGGGATGCATCAAAGTACTGTGATGGGAGAGCCCTGGTAAACTCATTCCCTCTGCTTAGAAGCTACACTTGTCAATCACAGAAGAGGTCCTCTCTTCATACACTGGCATTTTCCTTATATGGCAAACTTGGGAAGAAGCACCCCAAAGCAGATTGAAGGTCTCTGCTTCAGTTTGGGTAACATCTAAAAGATCCTGCTTTGGCTCAGACAAGCACCAAATCTGTACCCCTAGTTCTGTTCCTGATTTGAATCCTTTGCGCATTCCCAACTGAAATTCAAATCATCAATATTTGGCAAATGCCACATTAATCAAATCAAAGGATTACATTAATCGTGTCTGTGCTTTGGTTAGTGCATGGTGTTGTCTTTTGCTGCCATAACCTTTAATAAGACAGGGAAGTCTTGTGTGACCCATTCCAGCCTGGTGCATCGGGGGAACATGATAGCGCAAATGAATAAGAAACCGTCACCAGGAGGCAGGAGTATAATTAAAAAGACTTCTTTTATCTCAAAATTTCATTAAAAACAACTAAGCACTCAAAGATATATAGGACCCAGGTTTTAATTAAATTGCAGCTATTTCTTAGCCAGCTCAACATCCACAACATAAGGCGATTCGCCCCCCCACCACCACCACCTGCAAGTGCCCAAACAAAGTCTTGTTGCAACCCCATGCCAGGCCCTGAAAATTTCAGATCATTCATGAACCCCCACAGATATCGCAATAAAGTTAACAGCTTGCCACCTTTGGGAGAAAGGGACCTGATGATTATGAATTTGGTTGATAGATTTGTGGTCCTGTCTGATTTTGCTGAAACATAATGCAAAACCAACATATCAAGGATGTTAAAAAATATATTAAAAAGCACTCAATTCCATAAGACATCCACTTTTGAAGTCATTTCCCTTCTTGAGAGTAGTGATGGAAAAGAAACTGAATTCAGTTCATCATCATCATCATCATCATCTATTATTTATACCCCGCCCATCTGGCCTGGTTTCCCCAGCCACTCTGGGCAGCTTCTGACAAAATATTAAAATACAATAGTCTGTCAAACATTAAAAGTTTCCCTAAGCAGGACTGCCTTCAGATATTTTCTAAAAGTCTGTTAGTTGTTTTTCTCTTTAACATCTGGTTGGAGGGCATTCCACAGGGTTGTTCCTTGTAACTTGGCTTCTCGCAGCAAGGGAACCTCCAGAAGGCCCTCAGCGCTGGACCTCAGTGTCCAGGCAGAACGATTGGGGTGGAGATGCTCCTTCAGGTATACTGGACCGAGGCCATTTAGGGCTTTAAAGGTCAGCACCAACACTTTGAACTGTGCTCAGAAATGTACTGGGAGCCAATGTAGGTCTTTCAAAACCGGTGTTATGTGGTCTCAGCAGCCGCTCCCAGTCACCAGTCTAGCTGCCACATTCTGGATTAGTTGTAGTTTCCAGGTCACCTTCAAAGGTAGCCCCACGTAGAGCACATTGCAGTAGTCCAAGCGAGAGATAACCAGAGCATGCACTACTCTGGCGAGGCAGTCTGTGGGCAGGTAGGGTCTCAGCTTGCGTACCAGATGGAGCTGACAAACAGCTGCCATGGACACAGAATTGACCTGCCCCTCCATGGACAGCTGTGAGTCCAAAATGACTCCCAGGCTGTGCACCTGGTCCTTCAGGGCACAGTTACCCCATTCAGGACCAGGGAGTCCTCCACACCCACCCGCCTCCTGCCCCCTGTCCCCCCAAAACGGTACTTCTGTCTTGTCGGGATTCAACCTTAATCTGTTAGCCGCCATCCATCCTCCAACTGCCTCTAGACACTCACACAGGACCTTCCCCGCCTTCACTGGTTCTGATCTGAAAGAGAGGTTCAGATTTAAAGGCAAACCTAACTTATCTGAACTTTGTGAAACAATGCCCAAACCAAAACACAGCCATCCATTGAAATTCACACTTCAGATTTTGCAATGCAGTTCTCCAGCCAAGTAATACAAAATGCAGTGCATGAAAATGCATATGGCAATGAAAAGTGTGCATAAAGAGGCATATATAAGTGGGAACAACATACAAAAATGAATTCCATTAAGAAAAATGGATGTGCAAATATGTGTGCGCAAGGGGCTGATGCCTCTGCTTGCTTCGTTCACCACCCGCCTCTCTTCCATTCCATGGGGTCCTTCTCTAGAAAAGTTTTCGAGACTTAGACACCAGAAGCAGGGAGCTGAAAAGCTGTTTTCTGTGTGAAAGTGAAATATTGAAAAGTATACTTTCGATTCTCAAATTACTGCTACTACCACAAAGACACCTACATATCAGAAAGGCACCATCTCTGTTGTCTTTTGGGCATCTGTTGAAGGCTTTCCTATTTCAACAAGTCTTCTAGTGGAGTTCTCCTCCCCCCCCCATCCCAATCACTTTTATATGTGTACTGTTTTTTAAAAATATACACCATTGTTTTAGGTGGGGGGTTTTTTCATTGTGGAAATGCTTCAAAATGCTTAATAGGAAGTGATTCATAACTGAAAGGAACGAAATGGCTGTTATTTTGCATGCAATTGTTTTAAGTGTATTTATATATGTAAAAGGTTTTAATGGTTTTGATATACACAGTTGTTTTATATTTGTTTTCGTTGTGTTGCAAAATCAACTTGAAATGCCTTATATGAAGTGATTCCTAAATGAAATTTAATTAAAAAATAAAACAATATGCATCACCTTAATCAATGTCTTTTTCTTTTTTTAAGAGAGAGGGTTAGATTAGATGATCTTCAGCATGTCAATGCCCAGGGAATGTTTTTCCCAAGGAGGAAAAAAGTAGAATGGACTAGGAAATTTCATGAAGGCAAACAGAGCTGTGATTAATTCTCCTTTAGGTTATTATAGGCTCTGATCTCTTTTCTTCAAATGCAAAGCCTTTAATTAATGCGCTGACACTACACTGAAAGATATTGGTATATTTCCACGTATGAGCTCATATTTCCTGGAGGATGACACAGAGTAAATATCAGGTGCTTTCCCCCTCTGATTTCTTTCAATTCTCTCTTTTGCATTATTTATCCATTTTCACCCCTCAAGTGTTTTCACAGCAGATGTCTCACCAATGTCCTCCATAAATCTCTGCATTTTGTTCCTCCGATGAATTTGATTTGAGGTATTACTTCAGAGCACACATAAGTGCAGATTTAATGCTTTCCCCCAAAGATTGTAGATTTTACCATTAATAAATGGACACAAATATGTCAAGGAAAACTCCTATTGAAAAAAGGGAACAGCGTTCCAGAAAATTGCTCTCTCCTGGTAAGCCAGCTTCCTTGTATAAAATGACAGGTACTTTCTTCATTGTAAGTGACAAGATAATGCCCTCCAAGTGTATTTGTAATTGAAAGGCATCTTTTAGCTAGAGTGCTGATTTTCTTATGATGCCTATCAGTTTTGGTGTATAGCCAACATGGGCTCTGCTTTTGATGTCTCCTCCGTGAGATGTAGAACATGAGGAGACTTTGCAGTGCTGCCATTGTCTCTCTTGAACCCTTTTCCAGCGGAGTATATGTTATATTATCAGAAACAGTGCCTTCACAGTGCAGTGTGTCAGAAAGGAACATTTCCAGGAGCACCTTCAGGCTGTGTATTGTTATAGATTGGGGGGGGGGACCCATCAAAGGACCACAGACCCTGGGTGAGTGCCTGTAACACCATGGGCTCTTCTCACTGCTTGGCAGAGAGAGAGGGGAGACACCCGACTTTTATAACAATACAATGGGCTGGGCCTTTCAAAATTGCACTGATTTTAACGCCTGATTTCACAACCACATTGATCTTCTGGTTTTTAAGAACCCCCAAGGAATGTCACGTACAAGGCTGCTAGTTGAAAATTAACTGGAAAGTGTTAATAATCAAACTGAAAGGACTAAAGAAGTAAGTTGGAAGACGCCTGGAAATGGGTAGATAAGGAATGGGACTCCACCAAAACTCTTTCTAACTTTAGCTACTCTGTACAAGACTTGCAAAAGAGCAAGAAGCAACTGAAAGAAAACATATATTACTTTAGCATTCCATCAACACTTCTTGTTAAGTTGTGGGTGAACATATCAGATGACACAATGATTCTTCAAACAGCTTTTGTTTATTCACAGACACAGAACAAAACTGAACTGAAGGGTTCAGCCAGCCTGCTTATAAGAGCTCCACTACAAGGCAACAGTAACAACCTTCTGTAACTATCCAGTCACTGAACGTCACTTTCAATTCCTTATTTGCATATGTGGACCTGAGTGAAAACTATCTACAGTATCCCCCTGCTGGCCCAGGGTGAGAACTTCAGTACATAACACTTCTCTCCTAAATCTCTGGAGTTGGAAGCCTGGTAAAATTACCCCTATGCTACCAGTTGGACTTGCCATTTACAAAGGAGCTCCCCCTAACCATTTCAGTATCCAAAATACTGGGATTGGAGAGCACTGGTAAAATCATTCCCTCTGATTACAAGCTAGATCTGTCAGCTGCAACAGAGGACCCCACACCAAGTCTTTGCATTGTCCTTAAGCTAGAAACACAAGTTTTGGTTTTGCAAAGGTGCTCCTTCTCCCCTGCTGCCCCCACACCCTGAAGTTTTCCTTATATGGTAAACATAGATGCATCATTTTCTGATACTTGTCTGTAAAAGACTGTTGCCTGAGGTGCCACAAGGTGCTTTGAGGGATCCCCGCTTTGACTTGAGGCATCCTGATTCACCTCTGGGAAGCCAATGAACTCTGAGACAGCCTGCTTCAGCTCAGGATTTGGGATTCAAATGAAGTCACTGCACAGTTAGTATTCTGTGGAGTATAGTCTACGAACGGGAAGCAATAACCAGTTTTGATAACTTAGTTTTAGGGAAATATGTTAATGATATGACACTCTTAATAATGCTGATTAGATTATTCCAAAGACGGAACACATGTTTCTAACAGTTGGCACACTTTCATCTGTCTATGATCAACAGTGTTTATCTCTTTCCTAATCTGCTGATCTCCCAATATGAATAAATTAAATGTTTTAATGCTAGGAATTTAATACTCCTCCCAAGAAACCCTGTACAATAAACATGAATGATGACACCATTTTCACTTTGTTGTATCATTGCTCCAGAGTCCAGTAACCACCAGACCTTGGAGTCAGAGGCTGCATGGTCTCCAATTAAGGAGCTGGACCAGATGCAGGACTCTACTGCTGGAGATCAAAAGACAACTGAACTTGAGAAAGATAGACATGACCCCCCAAAATCCCATTATTTTACCCATCCCATCCCTGACAGTCCTGCAATATGGTTCAAAATCCTGTTACTAACAGAAGAAGAAGAGTTTAGATTTGATATCCCACTTTGTCACTACTCGAAGGAGTCTAAAAGCAGCTAACATTCTCCTTTCCCTTCCTCCCCCACAACAAACACTCTGTGAGGTGAGTGGGGCTGAGAGTCTTCAGAGAAGTGTGACTAGCCCAAGGTCACTGAGCAGCTGCATGTGGAGGAGCGGGGAAGCGAACCCGGTTCCCCAGATTACGAATCTACCGCTCTTAACCACTACACCACACTGGCTCCACACAGCCATCCATGAATGAAATATAAGGATGTTCAGAATATCAGGGAAGTACTCCAACACAAATGCAGAAAGATTATGGGTTGCATGCAACGTAGCACTAAGGAGATTCTTTCATCAGAGCAAGCATTTCCACTTGCCCAACAGAATCAGCTCCCCTCTCCCTGCCCTCCCACATGCTGCTCTGGGGGATTCTCCTGACCCTCTGGAACAGAGCTGGGGAGAGCATAGGGCATGCACAAAGGGAGGAGTACAAAGTCCCATTGCACTAGCAAGAAACCTTGTACTGGCTCCTGCTTGTACAACAGTCTACTTGAATCTTGCCCTTGGTGTTGGCTACATCCTAACTATGCTGCTTTATAGCGAACACTGCTGCCACACCCCTTCCTGGCCTGTCATCAGGGTCCTGCTCTGCAACATGTGAGACATCTGTCTTCCTACTCATGAGCAAGGCTTAGGGACGGTTGACCTCGTTCTGCCAGATGGGCACTGTGCTTCTGGTTCTGAGGGTGATCTTGGAGCATGTGTTTGTGGGGGAGAAGACTCAGGTTGCACTGGTTCCTGTAAACCCACAGCCTCCTTGAGTGGGATATCTCCAAGGCAGAGCAGAGCATTTTGGGAGAGTTCTTGGTATCTGTTGACTCCCATTGAGCTCTGTAATTTATAGAGCCAGCAATATCATATGATATCCAATCTTTAATATTGTCATTGCCCTGGACCAGGATTCCTTGAAGGATGACTTCTCTGGCAACTGTCACTCTGAAGAGGAGATAGATCCAATCTCTGGTCCATGTTGCATGGGTATGTAGGCACCAGAATTTGTCTCTTCTCTGTGATCCCTGAAGAGATACTTCTGCCTCCAAACTGGTGGCTGGTCCACAAAACTCTCAGAGAATCAGGAGAGTCCTGAGGAGAAATCCCCATAGCCTGAAAGCACATAACCCCAAAGAAGTCAACAGTTCTTTAAAACTGTCCAGGATGCAACACTCCAGGGGTTGGGCCTCACATCAGTGATTGACTAGCCCTGCTGTAAAACTCACTCAGATGCTCCAGTACCTTGCTGAGGCAAATCAGATGTTTGGTATATACCCATGGTCCTGAACCCACAGATTGATCTCCCTCCAAGGTGCTGACCCTTGTCTTGCTTTGGGAACCAGGAACTTCTGACCTCCTCTTGTTTGATCCACCATCCCTCCTTATTGGTGGGCATTGCTGCAGATTGTGAAAAATATATGAAACCCCTTGAACAAAAATATATATGTAAACAACCTTTTTTATTCCCAGTTCAGTCTACAAAGAAACACACACCAAGGATGTTCACTTTCACCCCTGCTGTTTGCTCTCCTTTTTGTAGCCATTTAGAAATAATTAAAATACCTCTGGAGTACACCTTGGATAGAGTGAATTAAAGATATCCATGTACACAGATTATATTGGCTGAATATTAACAAAGCCATTAGAGTCTTCCTCAGAACTAATAAGTGTTGTTGTTTAGTCATTTAGTCATGTCTGACTCTTCGTGACCCCATGGACCAGAGCACGCCAGGCACTCCTGTCTTCCACTGCCTCCTGCAGTTTAGTCAAACTCATGCTGGTAGCTTCGAGAACACTGTTCAACTATCTTGTCCTCTGTCTTCCCCTTCTCCTTGTGCCCTCCATCTTTCCCAACATCACCTTGCCAACAAAAGTCCGTATAGTTAAAGCCATGGTTTTCCCAGTAGTGATGTATGGAAGTGAAAGCTGGACCATAAAGAAGGCTGATTGCCGAAGAATTGATGCTTTTGAATTATGGTGCAGGAGGAGACTATTGAGAGTCCCATGGACTGCAAGAAGATTAAACCTATCCATTCTGAAGGAAATCAGCCCTGAGTGCTCACTGGAAGGACAGATCGTGAAGCTGAGGCTCCAATACTTTGGCCACCTCATGAGAAGAGAAGACTCCCTGGAAAAGACCCTGATGTTGGGAAAGATGGAGGGCACAAGGAGAAGGGGACGACAGAGGACGAGATGGTTGGACAGTGTTCTTGAAGCTACCAGCATGAGTTTGACCAAACTGCGGGAGGCAGTGGAAGACAGGAGTGCCTGGCATGCTCTGGTCCATGGGGTCATGAAGAGTCGGGCACGACTAAACAACTAAACAACAACAACATCCATACGGACATAGGAAGCTGCCTTATATTGAGTCAGACCATTGGTCCTTCTAGCTGAGTATTGTCTACCCTGATTGGCAGTGGCTCTTTGGGATTTGTCTCCTAGCCCTACCTAGAGAGGCTGGGGACCTTCATGCAAAGCAGGTGCTCTACCACTGAGCTACTCAGAGTAGACCTATTGAAGTTAATTACTATGACTACCTTATGTTTATTCCTTTAAATGGGTCTACTTGTGAGGAAGACTAGCATTTGCTGCAACCCAAAGAAAATACCCCTTCATGGATCACTGCCTTGCCGTGGCGAAGGGGCTTGAAGAACTCAGAGAAGCTATGAACTATGCCGAGCAGGGCACCCAAGATGAGCAGGTCATAGTGGAGAGTTTTGACCAAACGTGATCCGCCTGGAGCAGGAACCGGCAAGCCACTCCAGTATCCCTGCCAAGAAAACTCCATGGACAAAGACAACAGGCATATAAAAGTTATGACGCTGGAAGATGAGCCCCTCAGGTGGGAAGGCTTCCAACATGCTACTGGGGAAGAGCGGAGGACAAGTATAAGTAGATCCAGAGCTGATGAAGCGGCTGGGCCAAAGCCGAAAGGACGCTCAGTTGCGGATATGCATGGAAGCGAAACGAAAGTCCAATGCTGTAAAGAAAAATATTGCATAGGAACCTGGAATGTAAGAACCATGAACCTGGGTAAGTTGGATGTGGTCAAAAATGAGATGGCAAGAATAAATATTGACATCCTGGGCATCAGTGAACTAAAATGGACGGGAATGGGCGAATTCAGTTCGGATGACCATCATATCTACTACTGTGGGCAAGAAACCCGCAAAAGAAATGGAGTGGCCCTCATAGTCAACAAAAGAGTGGCGAAAGCTGTACTGGGATGCAATCTCAAAAATGATAGAATGATCTCGTTACGAATCCAAGGCAGATCTTTTAACATAACAATAATCCAAGTTTATGCACCAACTACTGGTGCTGAAGAAACTGAAATTGACCAATTCTATGAAGACTTACCACACCTTATAGAAGTGACACCAAAGAAGGATGTTCTTCTCATTATAGGGGATTGGAATGCTAAAGTAGGGAATCAAGAGATAAAAGGAACAACTGGCAAATTTGGTCTTGGAATTCAAAACGAAGCAGGGCAAAGGCTAATAGAGTTCTGTCAAGAGAACAAGCTGGTCATCACAAACACTCTTTTCCAACAACACAAGAGACGACTCTACACATGGACATCACCAGATGGGCAGCATCGAAATCAGATTGATTATATTCTCTGCAGCCAAAGATGGAGAAGCTCTATACAGTCAGCAAAAACAAGACCTGGAGCTGACTGTGGCTCAGATCATCAGCTTCTTATAGCAAAATTCAAGCTTAAATTGAAGAAAGTAGGAAAAACCACTGGGCTGGTAAGATACAATCTAAACCAAATCCCTTATGAATACACAGTGGAAGTGAGGAACAGGTTTTAGGATTTAGATTTGGTGGACAGAGTGCCTGAAGAACTATGGATGGAGGCTCGAAACATTATACAGGAGGCAGCAACGAAAACCATCCCAATGAAAAGGAAATGCAAGAAAGCAAAGTGGCTGTCCAATGAGGCCTTACAAATAGCGGGGGAGAGAAGGCAAGCAAAATGCGAGGGAGATAGAGAAAGATACAGGAAACTGAATGCAGAATTCCAGCAAGGAGAGACAAGAAGGCCTTCTTAAATGAGCAATGCAAAGAAATAGAGGAAAACAACAGAATGGGAAGAACCAGAGATCTGTTCAAGAAAATTGGAGATATGAAAGGAACATTTCGTTCAAAGATTACCATAATAAAGGACAAAAGTGGTAAGGACCTAACAGAAGCAGAAGACATCAAGAAGAGGTGGCAAGAATACACAGAGGAATTATACCAGAAAGATATGGATGTCTCGTACACCCCAGGTAGTGTGGTTGCTGACCTTGAGCCAGACATTCTGGAGAGTGAAGTCAAATGAGCCTTAGAAAGCATTGCAAATAACAAGGCCAGTGGAAGTGATGGTATTCCAGCTGAACTATTTAAAATTTTAAAAGATGATGCTGTTAAGGTGCTACACTCAATATGCCAGCAAGTTTGGAAAACTCAGCAGTGGCCAGAGGATTGGAGAAGGTCAGTCTACATCCCAATCCCAAAGAAGGGCAGTGCTAAAGAATGCTCCAACTACCGCACAATTGCACTCATTTCACATGCTAGCAAGGTTATGCTTAAAATTCTTCAAGGAAGGCTCAAGCAGTATGTGGACCGAGGACTCCCAGAAGTGCAAGCTGGATTTAGAAGAGGCAGAGGAACCAGAGACCAAATTGCAAACATGCGCTGGATTATGGAGAAAGCTAGAGAGTTCCAGAAAGACATCTACTTCTGCTTCATTGACTATGCAAAAGCCTTTGACTGTGTCGACCACAGCAAACTATGGCAAGTTCTTAAAGAAATGGGAGTGCCTGATCACCTCATCTGTCTCCTGAGAAATCTCTATGTGGGACAAGAAGCTACAGTTAGAACTGGATATGGAACAACTGATTGGTTCAAAATTGGGAAAGGAGTACGACAAGGCTGTATTTTGTCTCCCTGCTTATTTAACTTATATGCAGAATTCATCATGCGAAAGGCTGGGCTGTATGAATCCAAAGCCGGAATTAAGATTGCCAGAAGAAATATCAACAACTTCAGATATGCAGATGACACAACCTTGATGGCAGAAAGTGAGGAGGAATTAAAGGACCTTTTATTGAGGGTGAAAGAGGAGAGCGCAAAATATGGTCTGAAGCTCAACATCAAAAAAACGAAGATCATGGCCACTGGTCCCATCACCTCCTGGCAAATAGAAGGGGAGGAAATGGAGGCAGTGAGAGATTTTACTTTCTTGGGCTCCATGATCACTGCAGATGGTGACAGCAGCCACGAAATTAAGAGACGCCTGCTTCTTGGGAGGAAAGCAATGACAAACCTAGACAGCATTTTAAAAAGTAGAGACATCACCTTGCCAACAAAGGTCCGTATAGTAAAAGCTATGGTTTTCCCAGTAGTGATGTATGGAAGTGAGAGCTGGACCATAAAGAAGGGTGATCGCCAAAGAATTGACGCTTTTGAATTATGGTGCTGGAGGAGACTCTTGAGAGTCCCATGGGCTGCAAGAAGATCAAACGCATCCATTCTTAAGGAAATCAGCCCCGAGTGCTCACTGGAAGGACAGATCGTGAAGCTGAGGCTCCAATACTTTGGCCACCTCATGAGAAGAGAAGACTCACTGGAAAAGACTCTGATGTTGGGAAAGATGGAGGGCACAAGGAGAAGGGGAAGACAGAGGACAAGATGGTTAGACAGTGTTCTCGAAGCTACAAACATGAATCTGACCAAACTGCGGGTGGCAGTGGAAGACAGGAGTGCCTGGCGTGCTCTGGTCCATGGGGTCACGAAGAGTCGGACACGCCTGAACGACTAAACAACAACAACAACAACAACAACAAAGAAAATAGTGGAGCAAGATTATTTGAAAAGGTAAAACTAAAATCAGCCGATTTCAAAAACAAAACCAGTAAATTCTATGATCTCGGGTGCTTAGTATTCAACCTCCAGAGCTTCTTGTGCCTTAGCTAAAGCTCTAAGGAAGACGTCATAAGGTAACTTTTTCCACGAGGTTTTTTCAGATCTGGAAGTGCAGGCCCAAATGACAACAGTACACAATATGTACATTTACAGCTTCTTATGGATTGTACTGCATGCTTCAAGTGTTGTTTGTGAGATTTATCTTTCTAATGTAGAGGCAGTCGTGAAAGTTTTGGCCAGATAAATATTTGTCTTCAGTGGTATTTGAGACAGGAAAATATAACTCTCCATTGGCAGGAAGAACCTGCAGGAACAGTCCATATGTGATTGTATCCTCAAGCAATCTTACCTAATAGCCATTGATGGACCTCCATGTCCTCCATTAATTTGTCTTGTGAACTAAAATGAACTTTCTGAGAGAGCCAGCAGTCCTAAAATACTTACATGCAGTCAATTTAAATTGACTAAAAATCAATGTAACTCAGTGCCTATGCAGAAACCTTTTGGATTGCAGCCTTTAAAAAAAAACGTGTTGCTATAGATTATTTCTCACTTAATAAAATCATAGGGATGGACAGAGTCTTGGCATTCAAGCCACAATACTGCACTGTCTGAACTCTCATATTTGAAATCAGCAGCACTCTGAATTCTTCAGCTAAAGGTCTTAATCTTGGCTGGATCATGCCTATTATCTTTGGAAGGTGCCTCATATCCTAGCTTTGCTGGTTTTTCAGCATATCCTATTTACTTTAATGCTCTTCTGTCACATCCACACCATACATTTAAAGTTCACACCTTCCACCATAGAATCCTGGAAACTGTAGTTCTCCCCTCTCAGAGCAATAATTCCCAGAAACGTTAATAAACTACAGTTCCCATGATTATTTGGGGGAAGGCACGTGCTTTAATTGTTTCTTATAGATGGGACATCAATCTGTAAGAATACTGTTCCTGGCAACCTTGAGATCATTGGATAAAACTACATTTTTCATTGTAATTAAAACGGTTTTAGAATGTTTTTGCTTTGTTTTTTAATTGCATTCTGTTTTCCGCTCTCCTCTCCTCGTGGAAGAAGGATGGTTAGCTGTGATTCGTGCCTTGCAGGGGGTTGAATGAGACAACTCTTGGGTTCTCTTCCAACTCTAGAATTCTATGATAAATTCAACAAAGAAATAAATACAGTACAGTCATACCTCATGTTGCGTCCGCTTCAGGTTATGTGTTATCGTGTTGTGTGCCGCGGCAACCCGGAAGTACCGGAGCAGAAGCGCTAAATTGCACCGTGTGAGTGCGCAGACATGGCGCTTCGGCTTGCGTCAGTTCTGTGTTACGAACGGGCCTCCAGAATGGATCCCGTCCAGAACACGGGGTTCCACTGTACTATACACATTTCTGCAAAAATCCCTAGTCCAGTCCCCAGATTTACTTAGGATTTTTTTCAGACAAAAACATAACAATTACCAGTGTCTAAACTGATTTATCTAGTGGTTGGGATTTTTGCTCAATGGGTGGTCTGACCCAATAACGGGCAGCTTTTGCATGCGAAATAAATAACAAACTTAATTTTAAAAACCTTGCGTACCTACCGCTTTTCAGTTTATGGTGGGCTCTAAGAATGCCTGCAAAGTTATCGCTGCTGGTCTGTTTTCCCAAATGGAACTTCAACTTAATAGTTATTTTTAATAATTGAACTGGATACTATTTTCTTCTGCCACAGAAGAATCTGGAGCTCCTAGCAAAAAGTAGGAAAGTACAGTGGTACCTCGAGTTAAGAACTTAATTCGTTCTGGAGGTCCGTTCTTACCCTGAAACTGTTCTTAACCTGAGGTATCACTTTAGCTAATGGGGCCTCCCACTGCTGCCACGCCGCCGCCGCACGATTTCTGTTCTCATCCTGAAGCAGAGTTCTTAACCCAAGGTACTATTTCTGGGTTAGCGGAGTCTGTAACCTGAAGCATCTGTAACCCAAGGTACCACTGTAAAGCCATTTTTGAATCTGTTGAGACAGTGGCAATGTCTCAAGGCTGATCTTATTTAATTTGGAGGGATGCATATACCATTGATTTGCTACTTCAAGAGCATTTTTTTCAAGGATCTTTACTTATTATACATAAGGAGAGGCTGTTCCAGATTCTTTCCCATCTGGAGCCATCCAAGCTGTTCATATAACTCACATGACCGCAAATCCATAGTTTCTTTGGAAATTCATGCTTCTTCCCCAACTTTCTAATTGAGGCAAGTCTCTGGTCTGAACTATAGTTGAGAAATGAAAAGCAAAAGCAAATCCTGTGCAACTAGAGAATAGGAAAAAGTTAATGAATGTACTTCCATTTTTTTTGAATGAGATGGTGTGAAAGTGTCTAATTCTTTTTACGTCCAGATTACACTTTCTGGCTTCTAATACTGCTGAATTTTGTTAGTACCAAAGACTTAGCCAATGGGTTTCTAATTGTTTTCTTTTATCAGCATGGCTAATGAAATGTGCATGATAAGGAGACACACTAAGAGTCAAATGAGAGTATTAAGAGTTTTTCATATGTCAAGAGTTCTATGTGAGAAATTAAATTAGACTTCAGACTTATGGAAATTTATAACTCAGACCATGTCATGGGCTGCAATATTTAATTAAAATGATAATATATTTTGCTGCAGAGAAGTGAAATTATTTTAAACGAAAGCTGTTTCTTCTGGGGTCTTATTTAGGTGGTGAATTAAAAGATGTAGATATGTACAGATAAGTAATAAGACCTTTGGGGACTTTGGCCAGTGCTTATTGTTGCAAGTTTGCTACAGCCAATTCAAACAATCTTTTAGAATTAATACTTTCTGTAATCATAATTAATGCATTAAACAGAATATTTTTTCCTACACTCTTGGTCCCAACCCTCCCCCACTCCCAGTGTAATTAGAAATATAAAAATCAGCTCCAGACTGCATAAGCCCTGATGGACCCTGCTAATACATCAATTTCTTTTATTTCTGAGTCAAGCTCAAAAGGAAAACTGTGTAGTGAAAGACACCACAATTGAAATGACTTATGCTGACCAGTTCCAATTTTCTCTCCTTGTAAAGTCTGTTTAGTGTTACAAAAATCATTCAAAGCCAGATTGTTGGTGCCACACATCTCCTCTGACCTTTAAATCAAATTTAGTATTTCACTTTCTAGTATGCCACCAAGCAAAACTTGACAGCTTAATAAAGTGGAAATTTTCAGCAATAAATCTAACATCTCTTTTCCCCTCCCCCTATCATTCATGGGAGGTGGGGAGAGATCAGAACTCTTTGGGCTTTGCTTAGAAATGTCTTCAAAACAACTGCAAACATGAAACAGGATTTAGTATTGTCAGGAGTGAATGTCACACTCAATTCCATAACAGAACATAACAGCAGCATTGGTAGGTGGCACAATATTCCAGAGACACCATAAGTAAAAATCAATTAGTTGGACAAAGAGGTTTTATTACTGCTGGTGAACTGCGAATTGCTGCACATCCTACAAATGCAAAAGTAGCATTGAACAAAAGGATGTTCCTCAGACAGACCAGCTCACCTGCTGTGAGTTACACAGATTTAGATGCAGCCTATGTTCCCAACAGAGAACACCACTTATTTCACCTGGATTGCCCTATTAACTGCCTCCAAAGGAAGATGTGTTTATGGCTAAGATCCAACAAAGCCAGTTTGGTTTTGCATTTGAATTTTTCAAAAGCAGTCACTCATATTAACCACATAGTTGTCGTTATTTAGCCAGGAGGATTTGCTCTGCTGAATCGAGTCAGTAGTAGCCCATCAGATGAGACGCCCACAAGAAGAATGTTAGTGAAGCACCACTCTCCCCACTTGTGATTCCCAGCAACTGGGATTCAGAGGCGCACTGTCTCCAACAGTAGAAGTAGGAGCCATGGGTAAATTTGCCCTATGTGAATTTGTCTAATGCCTTTTTTTAAGCCATCCAAGTTGGTGGCTATCACTAAACATTTTGGGAACCGTTTAACTATGCACTCTCTGAAGAAGTGCTCAGATACTAAGCCTGTGAATACACAAGGGTAGATACATTAGCTGGACTAAATGGCCTGGATCAATTTCCCCATAAAGACTGGGATGTGAATCCCTATTTCCAGCTCCTTTGAGACTAGCTGCCTGCAGCTGGAGCTGGTCTGGGACAACTACAGAGTTGAGTGTGTTCTGATTACTCCACATAGGCTAACTCAGCCCTCCAGATGTTTTGGGACTACAACTCCCATCATCCCTGACCACTGGCCCTGTTAGCTAGGGATGATGGGAGTTGTAGTCCCAAAACATCTGGAGGGCCAAGTTTGCCTATGCCTGCTCCGCATGAACAGGGGAGTATTTAAAAAAAGCTGCTAATACTGATGGCTCTATGCAGTTTTGATATTCAGAAGCAGTATGCCGCTGAATACAAGTTGATGCAGCAGCATAGCAGGGTTGCTTGGAACCATAGAATTGTAGAGTTGGAAGGCACCCCAAGGGACATCTAGTCCAACCCCCTGCAATGTAAGAATCTCAACTAGATCATACATATACAGTCATACCTCGTGTTATGAATGTTGCGGGTTGCACATTTTCGGGTTGCGGACCATGCCGAACCTAGAAGTACCGGAACGCGTTACTTCCGGGTTTCGGTACTCGCGCATACGCAGAAAAACAAAATGACATCACATGCATGCACAGAAGTGCCGAATCGCATCACACACGTGCGCAGACGCGGCGCTTTGCCAAGCTGCAAATGTTTGGGTTGCCAACATGTCTCCCGCATGGATCACGTTCACAACCCAAGGTATGACTGTAGAACTGAGCACACAAATGTGTGTGTGTGTGTATTCAAAATACCAGGTTGGTATGATACCTATTTAACAAAGCACATTACATTTGGCACTTCAATGCACTGAGACTAATTTTGTGAAAATGTGTGCTTGACTTCCCAATAAAGTCAGTGTAATTTTCGGCACATAAGCTACATTTACAATTCAATGGGTTCTTAACCTGTTCTGCAAGAGCAAGTCATGGTCTCTTGATTTTTTTTTTTTTTTACAGCATTGAGCCCTTGACCAAGTACTTCACATTAGCCACTAGACTGTGTGTCATAAGAGAGTGAAGTATAAATGTTAAGAACAGAGGGCACTGCCTTAATTTGGACTGCTGGTCCATCTAGTTCAGGATTCTGCACACCTGGGATAGAGGACTGCTGAGGACTACATTTCCTCAGACATAATCTGTCAGGGCTGCAAACTAGCAGTGAGCAGGGCTGGAGCCACTTTCCCTCTCTCCTTCTGCCACTCACTTTCTCCCTCTGCCACCCATTTTTCTCACTCTTTCTACCACACCTTTTCATTCTCTCTGTTCTGCCTTCCTTCTACTTTTGCTTCTTTGGATTTTTTTTTTTTTTTTTTTTGCTTCTTACCACTCACATAAAAGTTAGGTCAAGATTGCTCACTCATGATCCACACAGATTTGCAGCACCTCTTCACCTCCTGCTCTGGAGGTAGACTCTCCTTCCTCGGAGGTTTTTAAGCAGAGGTTGGATGGCCATCTGTCATGGATTAGCTGAAATTCCTGAACTGCAGGGGGTTGGACTAGATGACTCCCAGGCTCCTTCCAACTCTACAATTCTGTGATTCTATGATTTTATTCAGATACCTTCACAGACCTACCTGAAGATGCTGGGGATTGAACTATGGACCTTTTGTGTGTGAAATACGTCCTCTTTCACTATAAAATCTTCCCATCTTGGATTTCCTACTGAACTCCCAGGTCTTCCCTACTCTCCGATTCCTTAGGACATTGTGTACAGGCTTAAGAGGATTGCCAGCATGTAATCCCATTAGTGATGTAGTGATGTATGGAAGTGAGAGCTGGACCATAAAGAAGGCTGATCGCTGAAGAATTGATGCTTTTGAATTATGGTGCTGGAGGAGACTCTTGAGAGTCCCATGGACTGCAAGAAGATCCAACCTCTCCATTCTTAAGGAAATCAGCCCTGAGTGCTCACTGGAAGGACAGATCGTGAAGCTGAGGCTCCAATACTTTGGCCACCTCATGAGAAGAGAAGACTCCCTGGAAAAGACCCTGATGTTGGGAAAGATGGAGGGCACAAGGAGATGGGGATGACAGAGGACAAGATGGTTGGACAGTGTTCTTGAAGCTACCAGCATGAGTTTGATTAAACTGCGGGAGGCAGTGGAAGACAGGAGTGACTGGCGTGCTCTGTTCCATGGGGTCACAAAGAGTCGGACATGATTAAATGACTAAACAACAACAAATCCCATTATTGTTCCATGCATTCCTTCTATCAAGTATATACCATTACTCCTGAAACTCATTTTAATAAGAATATTTTCTAAGATTAATTCCAGAACCAGAGCATATCCAGTTGGCCACAGCTTTCCCATCCCTTTGCATCTCCTCCCCTCCCTATTTCATTCATATGTGCATATGCATTGAAAAAACACAGCAAAGAGCCAGTCATACCTATGATTGCATAAATTATTTTCATCTAGTTCTGTACCAATGCACACATTCACCATTCCAGATCTATATAACAGCCTGCAAAAATCATTTTGATGCACCCAATCATCCACTCACAAGGGGGTACAGTTTGCATGAAAGGAAGCATGAGAAGTGTGGGGCTGCATGAGCTAGACTAACCATCCATGCATATTGACCATCCATGCATATTGGAAAGGAATACTTTGAGCATTCATCTATTTGGGAATATTTCTTGTGGAAGGAAGCTCCAATGTCCTCTGCAGAAGACCTATGGATATTTGTAGTGCATGTTTCTTGGCAAGCTACAAATTAATATACACTCTGGCAGAAGGAGGTAGGCTCCCTGCTCTGGATGTTCCTCTGAAGACAACCACAGATGAATGTGCTCCCAGAGTAAAGATACGTTATCTCAAATTGGCCTTATATTTAAAGAGGAGGTGACTCAGCATTTTGTGGTGTCAGCTAATGAAACTGCTGGGGGAAATCTGCAGATGAAAAATAGACAATTAAATAGTTTCTTTGCAAACAAAAGAGAAGGAGGATTTGCATACCTCCCTCCAGAATGATGACTTGACTTTTCTTTCATCATGAATGTAGACAAAAGGGCAAATGTATATTGGAAATAAGTGGGAGGACCACTTGAGGTTTGTTGAGTTATTGGCATTGCTGGTGCTGACATTAGCAGCTGCAAAGCTTCAGGTAGGATTATATACACACACCTATCTTCCAACCTTTGGGAATCCAAAATAGGGAGATTTAAACTCCCCTCTCTCTCTCTCTCTCTCTCTCTCTCTCTCTCTCTGATGTCCCCCTCAGTGGACAAGACAAAAGTAAAGATCCAATGTCGCTCCCATTTTGAAAGTGGGCTTATGTTTGCCTCTACTTCTCCGCCTTCAAGAAAGGACTCATGAGAGATATCGACTCCTATTACTGACTGACTTGGTGAGCTGCTGGGTTTGACGCTCTCAGGACCTGACATGTGCCACCTGCTGGCACATTTGATCATGCCAACTTGAGTGATGGAGTTGGTTTGGAAATTCTATACTTGCCTGTGCAAGTTTAACCTTCCAGTGCCTGTTATGGGAGATTGGCCACAAGTTTACTCTTTGTTACTATTTTGAAGCATGCAACATTTTATGAATTCCTGTCTTGCTGAGTCTTCATTCTGGGTGTGAAGCAATCAGATACTGGGTTTTTTATTGCAGCTTATTATATTTTAAGCATGTAGATTGCGGTGTTTAGTGGTGTTTCAGCCAATAGGATTTTAACTCTGTATCTGAATTAGTTTGGATTGCTTCTCCCAATTCCAAGCAAGAATTTGAAGATGCCAGCCAAGCTTGAAGCCTCAGCAGCAGTTTGAAACCTTGTTCCACTGTTTGAAAATTCAAATGTCAGTATCTCAATTTAGCTGGCCACCAAGGGACTAATTAGGGTTCTAATGTAAAGTTTTTAAAACTCTGCTAAACCTGAGCAGCTAAATAACTCAGTCAGAAATCTTCCATGGCTTCAGATCTGATCTCTGTAAGCAGTTCAGTTTAAGTACATGTGTCACAATTAACTTGTATAAGAAGCTGTAAAACTTTCATGGCAACTTAGCTGTGTTTTGAAGTGGTTTGATCTAAAAAGCTCAGGTCCTCCATTTACATTAATTGACAGTAACATTGGTTTGGTAGCCACAAGGACAATGAAATCAAGCAGAAGCACTAGGGAGACTGTGGAAATCAGGAGTGGGGGAGATATGCTGTGGAACTGCGTCCTGTTCTTTGAACGAATTGGTGACTCTGAACTTGTCATGCAGGCACAGCTTGAACTGGAGAAATTCAGAAGATGAGTCATTCATCAGCTTAGACTGAAATGATATATCCATTTAGCTGGAAATAAACACCATTCAACTCATTTCCAAGAACTGTAGAGTTGGAAGGGACCCTGAGGACCATCTAGTCCAACCTCCTGCAATTTGAACTTACTTGTTTAGGATGGTACCATTTGTCTGGTGCAACAGCTACCACTACTGCTGGACAGAGAAAGCCAGCCACTAGTTAGCTATACATTGGTGATACTCTCTGGACTGTTGTATTAATTTGTAGATGGGCTGCATTTGATGACTTCTCAGAAATTTTGGCCAGAAGCAAGGTTAGTAAGTTTTACAAAACACCTATCACCAGTTCCTAAACAGGTACACCAGTCACAGATCCATTTCCAAGCACAATTCAAAGTTTTTATAAGGTCTAACATGCTTTTAAAGACATTTCTGTTAGCATTTCACTCCTCCGTTGCTGGATATGTGATTGTTGCATCACATGTCTGGGTTTACTTTCTAGGCTTGGAAAGTGTGAGAATGGAAGCCTGTCTTATCTCTCTTCTGTTTGTGATTGTACTGTTGTACTTTCTCTCTTTGTCTCTTGGATATATACCTTGTCCTGTATATATTGCTTAATAAATACTTAGAATGCACACACCAAGCTCCACTTCGTTTCTGCTCTGCTGAGTTGAGTGATTGAGTATGCACATAGACTTCTGTTATGTGTCGCTGGAAGTGTGCTGGGACTGGAGATCTATGGACTCCCCGAGTTGTGCTTCATCAGGAAGATGTCAGAGAGGTTTGTCTCACCCGGGGGCTGCATGGAACACCTGGTGTTAGTCCGACAATTTCCCCTTCAAAGTATCCTGGGTATAGTTCATAGATCTACAATTCTCAGCACCCTTAAGAAACTACATTTCCCAGATTTGTGGGTGTGGTTGTTTAAAGGTATGTTGTATACACAGTAAAGGTAAAGGTAAAGGTACCCCTGACCATTAGGTCCAGTCGTGACTGACTCTGGGGTTGTACGCTCATCTCACTCTATAGGCTGAGGGAGTCTGTGTTTGTTCGCAGACAGCTTCTGGGTCATGTGGCCAGCATGACAAAGCCGCTTCTGGCAAACCAGAGCAGCTCACGGAAACGCCGTTTACCTTCCCGCTGGAGCAGTACCTATTATCTACTTGCACTTTTGATGTGCTTTCGAACTGCTAGGTTGGCAGGAGCTGGGACCGAGCAACGGGAGCTTCACCCCGTCACTGGGATTTGAACCGCCAACCTTCTGATCGGCAAGTCCTAAGCTCTGTAGTTTAACCCACAGTGCCACCCGCGTCCCCTGTATACACAGTACTCGCTACTTAAAGGACAGACTACATTACATTCATCACCTGAAGCTGTCCTCCGGGTGTCCCCTCCAAATGGGCCCATGTAGTTTATTGTCAGCATCTATGGGCAGTGGCTTTCCAGGGTTTCAGTGAAGGGACATTCTCAGTTCTTCTTGGAGATGTCAGGGATTGAACCTGGGACCTCCTGCATGCAAAGAAGCTTCTCTACCACTGAACTGCAGCCCTTCCCACCTGGTGTTAGGTTGGGCACAGGCAGAGAGAGGGTTGTTTAGTCACAGCACCCTGATTACACCCTGCCATCCCCAGAGAGGCTTGCCTGGCATTGAGTTGTTTCTTAAGGGCAAGTGAGACATCTTTATTTGTCTGAGCATTCTAGAATAGAATGTGTTTTAGCCGTTTGCATTTTATCATGGTTGATTCATTTTATGCCTCTTCTTACACTCTGTATTTATTCTTTTGTGGTCTTCATTTGGTGTGTTCACCATTTTATGTCCCACAAGAAGAGTCCCGATGGATCAGACCCAAGCTGCATCTAATGTAGCATCCAGTTTCCCTCAGTGGCCAGCCATAAGCAGGACAGGAGTGCAGTCCTTTCCTGCTGTTACTGACATACATACATATGCACGGCTGTCCACGGAGTCACAGGTCAATTCTGTGTCCAGGGCAGCTGTCTACCAACTCCATCTGGTACACCAGATGAGATCCTACCTGCCCATGCACCATCTTGCCAGAGGGGTACAAGCTCTGCTTATCATATGCTTGGATTACGACCATGGGCTCTATGTGGGGCTACCTTTGAAGGTGACTTGGAAACTACAACTAATCCAGAATGTGGCAGCTAGGCTGGTGAGTGGGAGTGACTGCCAAGACCATGTAACACTGGTCCTACCTAAAGGATCTGCATTGGCTCCCAGTACATTTCCAAGCACGAGTCAAAGTGACCTTAGCCCTGTATACCTGAAGGAGTGTCTCTACCTCCACTGTTCAGCCTGGAGGCCTTCAGAAGACCACCTTCAAAGGCCTTCTGGCAGTGGCGCTTGGGGGGGAATTGTCATCCTGCCACTCCTTGGTGTGTGGAGTGCCCCAGGGTGCGATACTCTCCCCGATGCTTTTTAACATCTATATGCGCCCCCTCGCCCAGCTTGTCCGGAGTTTTGGGCTGGGCTGCCATCAGTATGCTGATGACACCCAACTCTATCTGCTGATGGATGGCCATCCTGACTCGGCCCCAGACACACTGATCAGATGCTTGGAAGCTGTGGCTGGATGGTTACGTGGGAGCCGCTTGAAGTTAAATCCTTCGAAGACAGAGGTCCTCTGGCTGGGACGGGACGATATGGGATTGAGGGGGCAACTCCCATCTCTAGCGGGGGTGCAATTAGTGCCAGCACCATCCATTAAGAGTTTGGGTGTAATCTTCGATACCTCCCTCTCCATGGAGGCGCAGATTGCAGCTACAACAAAGGCGGCATTTTTTCATCTCCACCAAGCTAAGCAGTTGGCTCCTTACCTCTCTCGCCCTGACCTAGCCACTGTGATCCACGCAACGGTCACCTCCAGACTGGATTATTGTAACTCACTCTATGTGGGGCTGCCCTTGAGACTGACCCAGAAACTCCAGCGGGTGCAGAATGCCGCAGCGAGACTCCTTACGGGGTCTTCGCTGCGAGATCACATTCATCCGGTGCTATACCAGCTGCACTGGCTCCCGGTGGAGTACAGGATCAGGTTTAAGGTGCTGGTTTTAACCTTCAAAGCCCTATACGGCCTAGGACCCTCGTACCTACGGGACCGCCTCTCCTGGTATGCCCCACAGAGGAACTTACGGTCTTCAAATAAAAACATCTTGAAGGTCCCAGGCCTCAGAGAGGTTAGGCTGGCCTCAACTAGAGCCAAGGCTTTTTCAGCTGCGGCTCCAACCTGGTGGAACGCTCTGTCACAAGAGACTAGGGCCCTGCAAGACTTGACATCTTTCCGCAGGGCCTGCAAGACAGAGCTGTTCCACCAGGCCTTTGGTCAGGGTGCAGCCTGACTCCCTCCTTTGGCAATCTTTACAAACTTTAGTTATGGTTGCCATCAATTTTCAATTTGATCTTAATTAATTTTTTATAATGTTTTATAATGTTGCACTATTTTAGTGTTGTTAGCCGCCCTGAGCCCGGCTTCGGCTGGGGAGGGCGGGATATAAATAAAATGTATTATTATTATTATTATTATTATTATTATTATTATTATTCCCTCACTGCAAGAAGTGAAGTTACAGGAAACCAGACAGTGGGCCTTCTCAGCAGTGGTGGCTTCCCTGTGGAACGCCCACCCATCACATGTCAAAGAGATGACTAACTATATAACCTTTAGAAGACATCTTGTATCAGGAAGTTTTTAATGTTTGACTGATAGGGGTGGGGGGCATGAATAGAAAAAAAGATGAAGAAGAAGGAGGAGGAGGAGGAGGAGAAATAACTATTGTTGATCTGCTAGGGTGTACTTGGCTAAAATGTGGGAGAAGGTGCAAGCACAGCCAGGCAGCCCCACAGTTGGTCAGGTAATGGTGATAGCATCTCAGCCGTGGTTAACTAAAGGTCCCAAGAAGCAATGCAAGTGTTTGATCAAAAGTTATGCTTAATTTTCCAGTGAAAGACTAAAACCCCAATTCACAACACTAATGGTAACTCATTATTAACTTCACATACAGACTAAGTACCTCACAGACACCAAGTATAAGCAGATGTGTGCCAAGTGATTACAATAAGTATCCACACTTTATTCAGCACAGCAGGAAAGCACTAAAGATGTGTATACATCCTGCTAATATAACCTGCCTTCCCAATAAGCCTATTCAATATGCATTGATGGGCCATTATTTTCAAACAACCTGTAATTTTAAGTCCATCACTGCAACCAATCTAAAGGCGCAATGGATTTGCTTCCTAAAATTCCCCTCAGAATGAAATACTCTTCCGTGAACCTTCTGTTAAAAACAACAACCAGATAGTCTATGGATTGCTGAGGAACATTTGATGTTCCAAAATACTATTTGATATTTGACACCTAATATGCAAGGATATTTCTTTTTTGGATGGGGTGGGGAGGGATCTGTTGGTATACTCTCATGTTTTGAAATTGACACTATTGTTGGCATTCTGCAAAGAAAGCTACTGTTAAAAAGTAGCTTTCTGATGTGCTGCTGCAGAAGACCAAACCCAAACAATTTCCCTTCCAAACAGCTAAATTGATTTAATTTGATTTTGATTTCTTAAAGTTATATACTGCCCTTCACCTGAGGATTGCAGGGCAGTTTACAGTATAAAAACACAAAAATACATACCATAATAACAAAACAACAAAATAAGCACCCAACCACTTAATTAATTGTTTAATTAGCCAAGGGCCTGGGATTTGATTTTGATTTATTAAGCTTGATTTTTAAATGCAGTGACTACGGGGACAGTCATTTCATATCTAGAGTAGCATCTCCAGGATGGATAGAAAGAGTAGCACCACTAAGATAAAAAAAAAGTGTTAAGTTATAAAAAGTATAATTTATATACAGTTATAAATATATAACTTTATATATTTACACTATACCTAACCTAAGAGACAGCCGCTGATTTTTTAAGTGGATTCAATGTTTGTGGTCCTAGTGGCTGAATCAAGGATAGAAACCATACATCCAGCCAGAGGCAGAGCAAGGTGGGGGTGGTGGGGGAGGTTTGCCCCAGGTGTCATCCTTGAGGGGAGTGCCATCGCCATGGGCAGCACCCCCTGGGATGTTCCCCACCACCGGCTCACCCCCCTGGGATGCAGGCTGCCGCTGCTCGCTCCGCTTCTGCCCATCCCTATGTGTGCCGCGCGGCATGATGCACCCTGTCCCTAGCTCCTATAGGTGCTGTGTGATGTGGCGCTCCCTACCCCTATGGGTGGTTTGCCCCGCCCCTGGGTGCACTGCCCCAGGTGCCCAAGAAGCTTCCTCTGCCACTGCATCCAGCACCCATCTGAAGGGCCATTGCCTCTCCAGGTGAGGTTACCTGAAACCCTGGATAACTGCTGCCAGACAGTATAGACTATCCTGAGCTAAATGGCACTTGGGTATAAGGCAGCTGCCTATATTCCTTTGTGCAGTTCCTCATCCAGCAAAGAGTACATTTATGGACTCCTGCATCCATGCACATATAGCCGGAAGTGGTTCACTGGATGTGGTGAAGCCACAACTCGAGCTTTCCAGCAGGGGGATCATTGTTGTTTACTGGGAGGGGTGAGATTGTGGGTTGATGCAAATGCCCTGGTGGAGCCAATCCAGTGCCCCTGCTGTAGGATACAGCTTCTAATTGGGTTGGGGGCAATGAGGAGTCTTAACTGACACATTTGGGTATAGAGTAGCGCATGTAATTCCATTTTGATGAACCTCAGTTTCACTGAACGCTTTGTATCCCTCTTCCGCCATCTCTCCTGCCAGTTTTGCTCAGGTCATTTGGATAAATGGAGTGCATCATTTAGCGATTCATCTGAGCAACCTCCGGAGCATTATGCATTCACAATAGGTACATATCATATGGCTTTGCAGGTGCGTTCACATGTGAAATTGCTCGATTTGTGTCCTGTCGCAGGAGGTATTTTTTTAATGAAATCTGCTTTGCAATGGAAGGTCTGCAGATCCTTTAATTGAAGTCAGGATGCGGAATCAAAACCAGTGGTGCTACCAACATGTGTATGAATGGTGCAGTTTTGGCTACATAAATACTGACGCTCCAGGGATGTGTGTGATATTAGTATATTGAATTGTGCTGCAGTCTCTTCGTGTGCACACAGCTATGTTTTCCCAGCATTGTTTTCCCAGTTCTCTGGGGGTGTACCTTCAGCACTACCTCCAAAGGATAGTTAAAGTTGGGCATTTGACAGGACCCTAAGACTAAGGACTAGGGACGTGGGTGGCGCTGTGGGTTAAACTACAGAGCCTAGGACTTGCTGATCAGAAGGTTGGTGGTTCAAATCCCCGCCACGGGGTGAGCTCCCATTGCTCGGTCCCTGCTCCTGCCAACCTAGCAGTTCAAAAGCATGTCAAAGTGCAAGCAGATAAATAGGTACTGCTCAGACGGGAAGGTAAACGGCGTTTCTGTGTGCTGCTCTGGTTCGCCAGAAGCGGCTTAGTCATGCTGGCCACATGACCCAGAAGCTATACACTGGCTCCCTCGGACAATAAAGCGAGATGAGTGTCGCAACCCCAGAGTCGGTCACGACTGGACCTAATGGTCAGGGGTCCCTTTACCTTTACCTAAGACTAGTAGAGGGTTACTGCCCTATGTGTGTTTTCATTTCCATTTTGCACAGAGTAGCCAAGAAGATCAGATGCAGCCTTAAGATGATACTCAGTTTGCAATTCCTGACTCTTTCTGGTTAAGCGGGGACTCAAGGTGCCCTGTCCTCACCCCCTCTCCCCAAATCCTGTTTCCAGGTGAAACTCTGTTCTTCTTTTTGCAGAGGGTGTCTGTGTGTGGATTTCTTGCTCTTCTGAAGTTGTGTGCTTTTTCCTATTTTGCAGCCAGCTCTACAAAACCAGGCTTCCAGTCTTCTGCCAACTGTGCCTATGGGGATTAAAATTACTGTCCTTGGAAAAGTGTGTGTGTTTAAAACCAAACCAAACCAAAGGGCAATTGTGAAATATGGCAAGTGATTAGTATTTTAAACACAGATTTGAACTAGCCACCAGCAATCTTTCTTAGTACCTCTCAGAAAGTTTGCTTTGGACGACAAAATTAGAACAATTAATGTTGACAAGTTGGGTACTTTATGCTAACTCTTGGTCGGAGCCAAGGGGGAAAGAGCTTCTTATATCAGAAACATTTCCATGTAATGTACATGATTTCTTCATGAGCTCCTAGAGTTGGACAAGGAGAAATGGGGATCCTTTGGGAAGCCCTAATGCAATGTTGGGCTACGTTATTCAAAGTGTCATTAATGTAGGTCTATGAGGGCAAAGAGAGAGAAAAGGAGAAAATAACATACTATCATGAATTCTGCTCATATTAATCCAGAGCTGACCCCAACATACAGTTAGCAGAGTAAAAACATAAAAACGTTGCAGGATTCCCAAAAAACAGACCAGAGGCAATTAGCATCATCCAGCAGACCTTTATTTTTACTACTAAAGACAAATGAGCTTAACAGTCACAAATCCATACATCGTTAGGATTGGCATAATCCATAAGAAATCCAATTGCAGTAAACTTAACTTAAACTTACAATAAAATCTTAACACTTAAACATACTATGTACAGAACACCACACCAGAAGGAAAGAGAGACAGAAAGTGAAACTCAGGCTCCTTCTGGCCTGTTCTTATAGTCAGCATGACCTTCAGTGAAAGAGATAACAGAACCAGTTTGAACCACCTGTTCAGCTTCTCTGAAGGAATAACCCAAACATCAGGAACCTTCTGCTTGTCTCTAGGCAGAATAGAAGCTTGCTTGTTAGCTAGAAACTTCCAGCTTGCACCAGCTTGTAGCACACAGAGAAGCTTCCAGAATCCTCATGAATTAATTTAAACCCATACTTTCAGTACCAAAAAATGCAATCTGACACATGCAAAGTTAAGCAGTGTATTCATGGATACATTGCAATGGAGATAAAGCCAGGAGGTTGTATGCAGAGCTATCCAATCCCATTTGTGCCGGACTGGGGTGGAAGAGGTTGGATCTAGTGGAGAAATCCTCCACCCAGCAGTCCTAGTTGAGCTGGCCTTCCATCAGCACTGATCTCCCACTTTGACTTGCCAAATATGTGGGCAGGTGGAAGACATGCTGGTGGGTTCTTTACCAGCAAAGACCAACCTGCCTGATTTCTGATGACAGGTATTTCCATAGAGTTGGACTCACTACACTCAGCTGATGACTTCTCATTGGCATGAGTCATGTTTCAGATTCATGGGATGGGGAAACCATTAACAACCACCTCTTAATATTCTCCAATTTATGGAGTATTGGTTAATCATTGAAGTGTAGAGTTGGAAGGGACCCTGAGGGCCATCTAGTCCAAATCTCAACTAAACCATCCAGGACAGATGGTTGTCCAACCTCTGCTTAAAAACCTCCAGTGAAGGGGAGTCTACAACCTCAAGAGAGAGTCTGCTCCACTGTTGAACAGCTCTTACTGTCAGAAAGGTTGTGAGAAGGAAGTCAGTGACAATGCACTGGTTGCTGGTTTAGTCATACACTAGCAAAAAAAGAGAGAGAAAAATATTATGGAGATGAGGAAGATCTTGAAACTAGAAATTATATTGAGCATAGTCTTTAAAAGGCCTTCTTCAAGAGGGAGTTAAAATAAACTTGAGTAGAATTTAAAAATGAAAGAGTTAAAATGCTGGAAGAGAAACTGTTGCTAGGCATGAGCTTTTGGAGGAACCTGGCAGCAAATTCACCTTGCACTGGATCATAGACGAACAAATTAGCTGCTGACAGGAGACACTGTCAGAAGTCAAGTGCCACCTCCTGTAAATCGAGGAAAGATTTGCTCTGCTAAACCTCTCAGGTATAGCGTGTGTTAGACATCCAAGCCTTTGAGTTGAGAATCAAACATAGCGCTAAATAAATGTACAGGTCAGCCTCCGAGTACTAGAACTGCAGTGTCAAATGTTGGATACCATTATCTCTGAGAAGCATTTCAAGGTTAAACAAATTATGGGAGGCTGAGTTACTGCTGGTCTCTGGTGAAGACTCGGTTTTCTAACGAAAGTTGGCTTGCCTTTGAACCACACAATTCTTTGCATCCCTTTGTGACCACATTAACTGTTTCAAACAGCATTCAAGAGAACAAGAGCAGTACCAGATGTTCCCACTCAAACATTGTTGTGTGAATATAGCAATGGAGGTGGGTGGGGCATGCTCTTTTCCCTGCACCATTGTGGGTTCCTCCCTGCTCAGTCAGTAGCTCCTTCTGTGCCACTTTGTTGCTGTTCTTTAAATGGGTTTCAGCTTCTTTGCTTTCTGAATTTCCGACCAATATTGGATATTAGGATTATGTGGCCTGCCTGATTAGGCAACAGTGTTATCATTTAACCAAACAGAGTTTGACTATAAGACTACACCACAAAGTCAGTTCAGAGAGAAGGTCAGAAACATTGCCCTTTCTCTGAATGGGTGGCAAGCAGCGGCCTCTGCTAGTTAAAAATAAATAAATCACGGCTGTTCATGACCATCACCACCCCTATAAAGATGTCTAAGTGGGTATCCTTGAGAATTTTTAGTGGGGTACGTGTGAAAAGCTTAGGAAAAGCACCCACTCATTTTGCTCTGTCTTTTCTTACATGAGCATGACTTGAATTAAGGCAATAAACATAAGCCAGGTATGATAACAACAACAACAACAACAACAACGGGTGGTGCTGTGGGTTAAACCACAGAGCCTAGGACTTGCTGATCAGAAGGTCAGCGGTTCGAATCCCCGCGACGGGGTGAGCTCCCATTGCTTGGTCCCTGCTCCTGCCAACCTAGCAGTTCGAAAGCACGTCAAAGTGCAAGTAGATAAATAGGTACCGCTCCGGCGGGAAGGTAAACAGCATTTCCGTGCGCTGCTCTGGTTTGCCAGAAGCGGCTTAGTCATGCTGGCCACATGACCCGGAAGCTGTACGCCGGCTCCCTCGGCCAATAAAGCGAAATGAGCTCGGCAACCCCAGAGTCGGTCACGACTGGACCTAATGGTCAGGGGCCCCTTTACCTTTACCTTCTTACATGAGCATGACTTGAATGAAGGCAATAAACATAAGCCAGGTATAATAATAATAATAATAATAATAATAATAATAATAATAATAATATATTTATACCCCACCCATCTGACTGGGTTTCCCTAGCCACTCTGGATGGCTTACAGCATATATAAAACATAGTAAAATATCAAACATTAAAAACTTCCCGACACAGGGCTGCCTTCATATGTCTTCCAAAAGTTATGTCGTTCTTTATCTCCTTGACATCTGAAGGGAGGGCATTCCGCAGGGAGGGTGCCACTACTGAGAAGGCCTTCTGCCTGGTTCTCTGTAGCTTTGTGTCTCGCAGTGAGGAAACCAGCAGAAGACCTTGTGAACTACCACTCCCATTTAAGAAAAACCATGCCAGCATGCTTTGAATACTGAGGTAGTGAGAAAGCAGCTAAGACACAACTCTCTCAACTTCACTGAAGAATTCAAACAGTGCTTTTCTTCTAGAAAAATGGTGTTGGTATTTGAGTACCCTCAGAAAAAAAAGCACTGGATTCAAGGTATATTCCAAAAGTCATAGCTTCACTAAACTACTTTGTCCATGCCTGGAATGGAAAGCTGCATTCCACCATTCACTGTGGAGTTATAGTAATAATAATTTAATAATAATAATTTATTACTTCCCCAGCCACTCTGGGCGGCAAAGTAGAATGGAATACATCAATTCCAGCATCCACCAAATTTTCTGAGTGGAATCAAGCATTTCAACTCATCCCCACTCTGAAATGTTCCCTAGGTATGTATCTAACTATATTTGACTTTTCTTACAGTGAACGCAGCCTCAAATGATGTTCTACAGGATTAGTGAAACATATGTTTCCCCCCCAATCCTATGACATGCCATATTTTCAAATGTCATGCTTCCATGAAGAACTTAAATGCCACATATCACACTGTGAAAAATTCAAGCAGAGTCAGCAATATTTTATCTTAAGGCTGGTGTGAAAAACTGCAAACTAACTTTGGGAAACCATTTTTTGAAGTAAGTGTTGCTGGCTGAACTGCCTTCTGATTTGGGAGAACAGCATGCTCAGCTCTTACAAATTGAACAGCCCCACATATTGCTAGGTTTGTACCATTTTAGGAATCTGGGAGATAATGCCTCTTAAACTAAATGAGGATTGGGGAATCTGTCAACCTCCAGATGTTGTTAGGCTCCAGCTCCAGCCAGTCCCAACCACAACAGCCAATGGTCAGCAATTATGCAAACTGTAGTACAATAACATCTGGAAGGCCACAGGTTATCCACATCTGGTCTAAGTACAGGTAACTGCATTTGTATATCCTTCTCCTGCTTATTCTCAACAGCTCAGCACCTTGGTGAGGAGGGCTAGGCTTCTTTAACCTTTGGCTCTCCATTGTGGTAGCAATTCAGATGTTTCTCTCCATCTTTGCTATTTGTATTGGGGGAAAGCTCCTGTCAGATGCTGTGTGGTGGTTGCTCATGAGTAACCAGGCAGGACTCCGACCTGTCTTTTACAGGTTTTATTGTGCAAACTATTTACAGTGCAGATGCACAAAGTTCATGTCTGTCTTAGTCACTTGCAGAATCTGGGAGTGGCCCCTTCTGGCTTCTCCCCCAACATAAGAACTTTGGCACCCCAAGGCTCCGCCTCCCCTCCTTACATTTCAACCCTCTGTGCAAGGTAGGTGACGGACGTGGCATTCATCCCTCCTGGCCAGCCTGGCTAGGTGAGGCGCTGGGGCTCTCAGCAGCATTCTCAAGCCCTTTCCTCACTTGGCTGGCTCCAGTGGAGACTGGAGGTGTGGCTTTTCCCACCGCTGGAAGAGGAACTGCTCCTCAGGAGTTTCGGAGGCTCCCTGTATCCCAACAGCCCTCCTGCCTACCTCCCCTGTTCCAATGGCAGTCCCCTGACAGCTCCCATTGGAGTTAATGGGAAATCCCCCCCCCCCCAAAAAAAAGAAACTTGGGCCTAATGTGAATCAGGACTATTTTCAGTAAGTGGAAAAGCATTTAAAAAACCACACCCTGCCCTCAACACAAAAGTCCCAGTCTGAATGACTCGGCCTTTGCCTGGAATTTATATTTGGAAATAAACTTTAATTTGTGAGAAAGGCGGCTCATCTTGTTGGCTTTCAGGCTGTAGGATCCTTGCAGCAGGAGCCTGAGTTCTTCCTTATTTTAGACTGGCTTGGTTCTTAATTCCTTGTGAAGAACTGTCACTGAAACACAACAGCTTGAATGCCGAATGCTAGCTTTTCAACAATACTCACATGAGTAAAAAAAAGGGGGGGGGTGATCTTTTGCTAGACATGTTCTCATTATTACCAGTCACAGAAAAATGCATTTTCAGTTTTAAAAAGACACTCTTTATTGACTTATCTTGATATCATGCACTTTCCCTTTGTTCTGTGAAAGATAATGAACAAGAAATCCAGATGAGAGAAATTAAGTACAATAGGACATGATCACAAGAAAAAATGTAAAAATACAAAAATTGATTGCACTATTTTCATGTTGATTCCCCCCCCAGTGTGCTAACTCTCCTATCCCCCCCCCCCGTATAATTCTTTTTGTTCATCCTTATTTGGAATATATAAGTAATTAAGTCTTGCAAGTGGATTGTTAAGCAAGAATGCTCATCAATTACGTTTTTAATTTATTGTTGTGCGATGGAGCTTCTAAATCATGTTCCTTCATGCTCCTGCAACTAGGCTATGCTGCATTATGTGTGCTCTGTGTGTGGCTGCATTTTAACAGTGACTGTCTACCAACTCCAGCCGGATGGGCAAGATGTATCAGGAAAACAGGAAGACAGAGCTGCTGGAAGTGAATGTTTGGGGCATAGCTTTGTGCTCTGCAAGCACAAGCTTTCACATCTATTCTCTACCATTTCTATTTGAAGGGATTTTGGGTAGCAGAGCTGAGAAAGGCCATAGTTTGAGACCTCAGAGTGACACTGGCAGCCACAGTACGCAGTATACCAGCTTCATACCTGCAGTGTGTGCTACTTCATGGCTTGTTTCAGTGTTTGGATCAAGGATGGACAACCTGGTTCTCCAGATGTTTCTGGACTCCATCTCCCAGATCCAGACAGCAGGGCCAATGGTCAATGATGGTCATTGGCAGGGCCAATGGTCAATGATGATGGGAATTGTAGTCACTAACCCTAGCCAAAACTGTCATAGGGTTGGGAGGGAAGAAGATAGAGCTGGTCCAGCTATTAGGTGGGTGAGACTGGTGCCTCAGGTGGCAGAAGCCCCCAGGGTACCCCACCTGCCCTGTCTCCTCTGCCAGTGGTGGAGAAGCAGTGGCATCATCGATGCCAATTTTGGGTAAGATCACATCCATTTTGGGCAGAGCTCCTGAATTTTGAAGCCCACACAATTTTGAGACACACCTATTCCTCTGGTGGGTTCTTTAGCTCATGCACAGGGCTTGGAGAAAGGAACTGATCTGCAGAGCCAATCAATTTGTGACTTGGCTAATAAGCCAAATGAAGATTTCTCAAATCTTGATAGTGGGCTGCGGGAGGTAGGGGTGCACGAGAATATTGGTGCCATTGATTATTTTTACATGTGTATTTTTTTGAATCTACTGGGATCCACTGGGCTAAATAATAAAACCTGGCAAAATAAATCTGGGGAAAGTGGTTTCTTGCTTGGAAAAGTATAAGAAGCAGCTATCACGTACTTCTTTTTGTGAATTCTTAACCCATATTCACAGCTGTTGGACAGAGCTGGGGGAGAGAACATCAGCACAAGTAATCCGATCCATTTGCATTCATGTTAGTAATCTGTTTGCTTTTTCATTTTTCCAAGGTGCTTGCTGAATGACAGCATGCTCGCTGAACTGTGGGTAAACAAGGCAACAGGAACACCAGCAAATCAAATTATTAAGCTTCATTCACACCAGTATTTGCAAAGCCTTTGCCAAAACCTGTTATCACAATAGGCTTTTCAGCATCAGTAAATGCAAGAAGCGTCGCCTTTTTCAACCGTGGCTTCCATGGAGAGGTTCCATGTCTCACGCAGATGCTTAAAATCAAAAGACTTATGACAGCACACAAGTAGAAGCAGAAATGCTAGTACAGCTGTCCTAGTGCAAGGAAAGGTCGGGAAAATGTGCAACAATATTGAAGAGTCCTACACATGTTCCGAATTCCACAAATTTACCAGTTTTTTATTTAGTTTTTTTATTTAGTTTTTGGGTTGCCATTCCTGTTACACAGGTGTTCAGCCACACTGTCATTTTAAGCGAACCTTAAAATGTGCACTTAAAAGAATATGCCTCCACCTTCTGATACAGAAATATAACTTCTAGAAATGCTGGGGTGGGAGCCAAAGAATGGCAAACCTAACCAGGCATCCTAACCACATTGTCATGTTTCCCCAAAGAGAAATTGTTTCAAAGTGGCAGCATGCCATATAGAGCAGGAAGAAAGTGTTCAGCAGATATTTCGAACCACAATTCCCATTGGTTTAAAGTTGCACCAAACCCAAACTCCATTCAGCAGTGGGGCAGCTGCTGATATTTGGCCTGAGTTGCCAGGTCATGTGACCAAGCTGAACAGGCTTAGGATCCAACCTAACCCCCCCCCCCCCACTCTCATCCTACACCTACCACATCCCAGAACACCTCCTTTGGGGGACTTACCTTAACTGAGCCCCAGGTGAGCTGGATGAGCAATTTATGATAGCATATTTTTGGCTGAATCAGGGTTGGCGACTTCACACCAACCGAGCCAGGAATCACCCAGATGAGCCAGAGATCTGATGCATCCTAAGCTGCTCATATCAGCAGATGTTGCCCCCTTAATCTCACCCCACATCCAATGCACAATTGGAAAGGGAGAAAGTTCCATTGAAATCAGTTGTATTTGCTTCTGTGGGGCTTTCTTCTGAGTAAGCCTAAACAGGACTGGAGCAGACTCCTTTAAAAAAAAAATCAAAGTTGCTTTCACATCGGTTTTCACTTCTGAGCTGCAGAAATAATATTTTATTGATAGTAGGTTTTCCCTGCTGCATTGAATTCCAGCCCAGCTTCCCAGGCTCAATATAGTTTTGAATAACTATTTTTAGTCTTTGGCGCTCTTAACAATGCACCATCCAATAGGCAAAAAGAGAGGCCACTGCAAACGTGGCAATGTGCACACAGCAAGGCGTACAGCAGGTAGAAATATGTATCCTTTCATTGATGTTTTTTACATTGTCTGTGACAATGCCTGGATACTGTAGCTGGAAAACCTCTTGACGAACTCATTATGTTCTCAAGTTTTGTGATGCAGGAGATGGCATGCTGGCCCTGGGTACGAGGCAGGCAGTTTCCTATCCTTGCTGAATCACATAGGTCACTGGTTGGTATTGGATTGACTGCTGGAGACAACAGTGCAATCCTAACCATGGCTGCTCAGAATTTAAGTCCTGGTGAATTCAATGTGGTTTACTCGCAGGTAAGTGGAGCAAGGATTGCAGCTTCATCACATTCAGGGCTCTCTCCCCCGCCCCCAGCCAGAACTCAATGGATCTCAGTTCTGGCACCTCACAGAACAGAACTGTAGAGTTGGAAGGGACCCTGAGGATCATCTAGTCCAACCCCCTGCAATGCAGGAATATGCAGCTGGTCCATACAGGAATCGAACCAGCAACCTTGGTGTTATCAGCACCATGGTCTAACCAACTGAGCTATCCAGGCTCTCTGGTAGGCACCATTGCCATTATAAGAGAACAAGGAAGGCATTAATGGAGAGTTCTGGCACCTGTTCTTCTAGAAAAATAGCATTGATCTCTAAGAATCAACCGAAGAGGTTCCATCTCTGCATTCCACAAATTAAGCTCCAAAATTTGAGCTTAGCCCTGGTCAATATTCCTTTTTGCCTCTACCATTCTTGTCAGGCCCAACATGGAACCATTCTCACCAAACACACAAATGCATATGTGATGTGGGAGGAGAATTCTTTAAGGCCTGAGACCACTATGTTTACCCCATCCAAAGGCTTACTGGATCTGGACATGAAACTGTTTCAAGAGCACAAGTATACTGAACTCTAAAGGGAGGCTGCTATTGTGGGTGCAACAGCTTTAAACAACTTTTGCAAGAATAAAAGTGCTCTATTTGTGGGTATACACATCTGCTTGGAAACAGAGAAGACGGTGAGCTAGGTGCCCTGATGTCCATCTTAAGTTCTTAGAATCATAGAATCATAGAGTTGGAAGAGACCACAAGGGCCATCGAGTCCAACCCCCTGCCAAGCAGGAAACACCATCAGAGCACTCCTGACATATGGTTGTCAAGCCTCTGCTTAAAGACCTCCAAAGAAGGAGACTCCACCACACTCCTTGGCAGCAAATTCCACTGTCAAACAGCTCTTACTGTCAGGAAGTTCTTCCTAATGTTTAGGTGGAATCTTCTTTCTTGTAGTTTGGATCCATTGCTCCGTGTCCGCTTCTCTGGAGCAGCAGAAAACAACCTTTCTCCCTCCTCTATGTGACATCCTTTTATATATTTGAACATGGCTATCATATCCCCCCTTAACCTCCTCTTCTCCAGGCTAAACATGCCCAGCTCCCTTAGCCGTTCCTCATAAGGCATCGTTTTCAGGCCTTTGACCATTTTGGTTGCCCTCCTCTGGACACGTTCCAGTTTGTCAGTGTCCTTCTTGAACTGTGGTGCCCAGAACTGGACACTGTACTCCAGGTGAGGTCTGACCAGAGCAGAATACAGTGGCACTATTACTTCCCTTGATCTAGATGCTATACTCCTATTGATGCAGCCCAGAATTGCATTGGCTTTTTTAGCTGCCGCGTCACACTGTTGGCTCTTGTCAAGTTTGTGGTCAACCAAGACTCCTAGATCCTTTTCACATGTACTGCTCTCAAGCCAGGTGTCACCCATCTTGTATTTGTGACTCTCTCTTTTTTGCCCAAGTGCAATACTTTACATTTCTCCCTGTTAAAATTCATCTTGTTTGTTTTGGCCCAGTTCTCTAATCTGTCAAGGTCGTTTTGAAGTGTGATCCTGTCCTTTGGGGTGTTAGCCACCCCTCCCAGTTTGGTGTCATCTGCAAATTTGATCAGGATGCCCTTGAGTCCATCATCCAAGTCGTTGATAAAGATGTTGAATAAGACCAGGCCCAAGACAGAACCCTGTGGCACCCCACTTCTTCTTAGTAAGCAAAAAAGATGGGCCCAAAGGTTAATTCAGGGCCCAACAAAAAATTATTACTTGATGGTTATGAAGCATGATGGTCATTTCTGTGATCTCCAGGAATTTATGGGATTCATCATCTCTTCCTTTGCCATTCTTAGCAGTTTTCCTTTGGGATTGTAGTAACTTGAGCCTGTTAATGACAACAAATGAAAGAGACTTCTAAAAATTATTTATTGACTATCACTTGCTCTTCTGAACATAGAAACAGCAGAGTTAACTATAAAAGAAGCAATAAATAAACAAAAAAGAGAAACTACGGAAAGAAATTGGCTCCCAGTTTCTCAAATAAATATATGGAGCAGCTCAATTTTCTCCTAATTACACTAGAAAATAAGGATCTGTTTTAATAGGAAATAAATGAGATGGGTAACATATTTCTACTGACACACACAGAGGCTCTGTGTTTTGCATAATTCTCATAAAGCAATACAGTAAAGCAATTGATTTAGTGTATTAAATAAATGATGAAAGTGCAATAAGATACTGATTGTGGTTTGTAAAATATTAATCTTCTGGAAACATCTCAGATTCAGAATAAAGAATTAGGCTGGTTGCACAAAACATCAAATTCCTTTTCTGTTTTAGCTGATTTTACATGCTCCCTAGCCACCATCCTTTGATCCTACCACACCCTTAAAACTGGCCCACGTTTGGCATTAAAAACGCTCATAAAACAAACTACTTTCATTCACTGCTACCGGTGTAACTTTTGTAGAATATACATAAAAGTCAGAGATAACGTGCTCTTAAGAATACTAATAGCAAAAACCACCAAATCAAAGCAGGAGCCTCACCTATGGCTTGTCTTTGTTGATGCTGAAAGAAATGAGAAGATTAAAGCTGAAATTATCATTTTTGCTCTGCGTTTCAGCATGCTTTATAATTTTATTTTAACCTTTATGCCAATCCTGTGAGATTGGTATAGTTGATTGAGATGGCGGTGATGGTTAGCAAAAAAAACTTTAGTGAAGAAAAGTTAGCAGTGGGTGGATAACAAAAAACAGCCATGGGCAGAACCAGGAGGGGACTTTATCCAATTCATTGAAATTGACCCGTTCCTGACTTAATCCTGTGCCTCAAAGACCAGCCCAACTAAATATATATTATTATACTGTTGTAGGTTTGGGGAATGATAAGTCTGGATGATGGCCTGAGTCCCTTCCAGTTCTTGGGGTCCTGTGAGGGTTGGAATCTAATGGAGGAGGTTGCTGAACTGGTCAGACAAGTTTCTTTGTAAGATAGCGACCTTAGTTGGCCACTTGTGTCCTCATCAGCATCTCAAATGAATGAGCTAGGTTGCAAGAGCTACAACTAAGTGATGGTGCCCTCCAGGCTATTGGGTGTTCCTTTCCCAGTTTCACATAGCTGCTAGGTAAAAGAACAATAGCCAGAGTGGTGTGTGTTAGCTGAGCTGGAAAACAGACTGGAAGCTGGAGACATGCTTGCTCTGTGCTGGATCCAATGCTGTGACTAAAGGAGAAGGAAGGTCTATTGCAGGTGTCAACGCTGTGAGGCCCTCTATCCCATGTTCAGGTTGCATGCATGTGTAAATAAAGCCATATACAGTGGTACCTCAGGTTACAGACGCTTTAGGTTACAAACTCTGCTAACCCAGAAATTTTACCTCGGGTTAAGAACTTTGCTTCAGGATGAGAACAGAAACCATGCTCCGGCGGCATGGCAGCAGTGAGAGGCCCCATTAGCTAAAGTGGTAGCTCAGGTTAAGAACAGTTTCAGGTTAAGAACAGACCTCCAGAACAAATTAAGTTCTTAACCTGAGGTACCACTGTATCTTCAAGACCCTCTAGCATCCGCTGAACTTCATTCCAAGGAAGCAGAACGCTGAATGAGTGCTGGATCCCATGGAATTTCTCACCACTTACAGACTGGTATGTACTACATTTTTTGAATGATGCTCAGCCTTGGATACCTGTTTGTTACAGTAAAAGTGCAGAAGCTGTGGTTCCTCAGCCTCCTCCAACAGCACTGATGTCATGTTTTCAGGGCATGTTTAAAGGGAGCATATGTAAAGGTTCAAAATTATGTGAAGGGAACCCTTCTCTCTGAAGACCCTTCCCATTTAATCATACCCAATGAGGACCCTTCCCATTTAATCATACCCTTTACATGAGCTCTGAATGGATCCCTGGCAGCTGCATTTTGGACCAGTTTCCAAGTTGTCTTCAATGGCAATCCCACATGGAGTGCTTGGCCACAATCCAAACTGGACCAACAAATTCAGGTAACACCTTGTGGGGTGGTAGTCAACTAACTTTTACTCAGATGCACTGAAAGAAATGAACATGGCTAATGCGATACCCCAACCCTGATTATCAGTTTTTGTAGCAACAATCCAGTTAGCTTCATACACTTCAGAGCACAAGCTAATGGAAGGAAATCCCTCATGTAGGATAGTGTGTTGGTAATACTAGCAACCAAACACCAGCAATACCATTCACCAAACTCCTTCTCCCACTGGGTGAGATATCATAAGGTACTCCACACCAAACCCTACACTTTACTACAGCACTGCACTGGAGCAACTTACAATTTCAATGTAGGAAAGCGTATTGTTTTTTGCACTCTCATAAGTCAGACCTTTCATTACAATTAATTGCTCCCCCCCCCCCACACACACAAATCACGCATTGTTATGATTATATTGCTTTTTAAAAAATTAACAAGGTGCCAGACATAGTCTGGCATTCTACGGAGCCTGCCTACCCAGCATTTGGTTATTCCTGCTCTAACGTCTGTTGAAATTGGTGGCAACAATTCAGGAGGCATGACTGAGCAGAGAACCACAGCCAAAGAAAAGTTTTAATTGAGGCCTCTGTTCCATCAGGGCTCGTAATCGAATTGAGATGGAGATGCCTTCTGTGAATAAGGTCCTGAATGTCATCTTTAATTGCAGATGCCTACACTGATTACATTATAACGTAAGGAGAGCACTACTGGATCAGATCAAAGGCTCATCAAGCCAACCATTTTGTTCTCACATGGTGAACTAGTTGCCTGTGGGAAGCCCCACTTGTGATTCAACTGATATCCAGAGGCAGAGCATAGCCCTCATAGTGAGAAGTGTGCACATTCTGACCACTGGGCCTGCAACTCATAAGAATTTTTAGGAGGTACTGATTATATGAGCTGGGTCAGGACAATGGTAGGAAATGGTATGCACACACACACACACAAACACACACACACTGCCCAGTATCCCCAAAATGTGTCCTTGAAAAGACCCACAAAAGAACATAAAAAGAGCCTGGTGAATTGAACCAATGGTTCACCTAGTCCAGTATCCTATTCTCACATTGGCCAACTAGGACCTGAGCACAAAAGGACCCTCCCCTCCTGCAATGTCCAGCAGCTGGTAATCAGATCAATTACTGCTTATGACCATGGAGGCAGTGCATAGCTATCATGGCTAGCAGCCATTGATAGCCTTATTGCCCCATGAATTTGTCTAACACTCTTTTTTAAAAGTCATCCAGCTTGGTGACCACCACTACGCCTTACGGAAGGAAATTGAGAGAAACCTCAGTGGGCAGAGATCTCCGCTGTGGAGCTGCTGCCGATCACAGCAGACAGAAGACAACTAGATGGACCTATGATTTGTGATGAAAGGAAGAAGTATGAAGGTCTACTAGAAACTAAAAAGACAGTGGAGTGGGGCAGGTGGGTTGCCCATTTTCACGTATCTTAACAATCTCCATTTCCTCAAAAAGTCTGTCACTTCTATGTTGTATAAATATGCAGAGGCGCCCAACCATATTAGCAGAGGTCCCACAACTGCCTTGCCCCATCAGGCACATTGCAAGGAGAAACTCTGAAAAACATAGTTGGACAACTATTTGCTGGGGGTGCTTTAAGCTAGCTCTGGATTTCTTGCAACACACAGTAGGATGAAGTAGGTGCCCTGCAAGGTCCCTTTAGTTCCATAAGTCTATAATGCAGTGATAAGGAACATGTGACCCACCTGAGACGTTTTGCTCCAATAGGAGAGCATGGGCCAGGTCCAGTGAGGACCATGGAATGATGTAAGTGAGTGAAGCCAGGGGAGGCCAGGCATTTGGTCCTTGAACCTGAGGTTTCACAGCCCAATTAAGGCGGTGCTACAGAAAGATTAGAAAGTCACTTGGGCTGGCCAACAAGGGAATGCTGCAACAACCAAAACTCTTAAAAACAACGCTTTTAAATCATGAAACACAGGATAATATTTGGAGAGTTGGGAAGCTTGCCATTTACATCAGAAGGTTCTCTTTCAAACAACTGTTGCTGATGCGTAATTATTTATGACATTTTAAAGCAACTAGAAAGCGGATCTTGCAAGATGGAGTGGGCAGAAAATATGGAGGATGAATGAATCCTATGAACACCAAATCAACTTGCACATGCATTAGAGACAAATGGAACTTGAGGGAAAAGAAAAGCAATATTTTGGAAGTGTGACTGAAGCAGAAGACACCTGCTCAGCCTTAGCTGGGTGCCTGAGAATAATCTCCTTAGGGTCAGAATCATCTCCAGGGAGAGAAGTTCCAACTCTAAGAGAGTTGATGGTCCCACTAGTCAGGTCAAACCAGAAATGTTGGCAGGGGCAGCTGGTGGTCATTGAACTTGGCAGGGCTGTTTTCATGGAGATGTGCTAATGAGGTCACAAAGGCATGGCCAGGTTCTGGTTTTCTCTCCTATCCTCCTCCCTTGCAAAGATTCTGTTGTACCTAAGTTGCACCTTAGTACCTAATTAAACTAATTAAACTACGGTAATTAAATTAAAGGTCCATATAGTTAAAGCTATGGTTTTCCCTGTAGTGATGTGTGGAAGTGAGAGCTGGACCATAAAGAAGGCTCATCGCCGAAGAATGGATGCTTTTGAATTATGGTGCTGGAGGAGACTCTTGAGAGTCCCATGGACTGCAAGAAGATCAAACCTATCCATTCTGAAGGAAATCAGCCCTGAGTGCTCAATAGAAGGACAGATACTGAAGCTGAGACTCCAATACTTTGGTCACCTCATGAGAAGACAAGACTCCCTGGAAAAGACCCTGATGTTGGGAAATATGGAGGGCACAAGGAGAAGGGGACGACAGAGGACGAGATGGTTGGATAGTGTTCTCGAAGCTACCAGCATGAGTTTGACTAAACTGCAGGAGGCAGTGGAAGGCAGAAGTGCCTGGCGTGCTCTGGTCCATGGGGTCACGAAGAGTCGGACACGACTAAACGACTAAACAACAACAACACCACCTAATTAAACTTACTTTGATTCAGAAGGGGTCATTGCTGTCACAGTTGCTTCTCTCTTGGGAGAAAAGTTGTATGGCCTCTACCTATTCCAGTTCTCTCCTTCTCCTTTGTATGCTGAAGACTGCAAAAAAAGAAAAAAGAGTTGTGGACACTTAAACATTGTAGTTGCCCACCCCAAACTTAGCAGAGGCATGGCATGGAAACTCAGAATCCTCTAATGTTACATCTGAAGAATGGAATGGGAATGATAGCACTTTTAGGGCATTGGTCTTGGGCCCAAGAACATGCCCAATCTTGCCTCCCTCTCAAGTTCACCCTAGTGCTGCTCACATTGCACGTTAAAGACAGGCACTAAGGCTACTGCTCTGCTCTACCAAAGGAGGAACTGAGGGCCTCCAAATACATACGTCACAATTCAGAACCTATCTCAATGGTTCTGCTGCACTTCAGGACCTAAAGAATGTAGCATATTTTACTCTTCCCCCCTCTCCGCTTCAGATTTATGGAGTCGAGCTATTATTATCCATAATTGCCTTGCCAAATGACCTGCCCCCTTCCATTCTTGGGATCCTGAGTTTTTAATAGACTATTTTCAGTGAAATGGGACTTAGAAAGCTGGAAATATTACCAAGACGGAGACTGGGATATGCACACTGACAGCCACTTTGGAGACCTTAAAAACTCCTTTTCTGCCATCTTCAGCATACAATCCCCCCTTTAAATATTAATGCCAGGAAATGAAATGAACGGAAGGAAATGTTGATGTTATTTTTGATATCAATTGATGGATCTCTTCAGCAAAAGTCTCTTTAAAAAATAAAGCACTCTTTCTGTCTAGCCTTAAATATTAATAGTGATCCTTAAAAACCAATGAAGGAGTTTGGAAACATGCTTCACCTTAATTAGCATACTGAAAAATCCAGATAAGTGATATAAATTGGACTGGCTTCAGTGAGTTAAAGGGAGCTGCAGGAAGCTCAGAATGAGAGCTGTGTGCAGTGGCCTCTGGAAATGCCCCACCATATTTGTGGGCAGAGAAAATGAAGGGGACCATTTCAGTGAGGCTACATCTGTGCTACACATTTAAAGCAATGTAACACCACTTTTAACAATGTGTTAAAAGTACTGAGAGTTGTTTGCAGACCCCCATTCCCCTCATATAGGGTTACCATATTTCAAAAAATAAAAACCCAGGACACCCCAAAAGTGTTGTCCTGGTGTGTTTTTTAGAAGACTTGTCTAAAATCCAGGACAAGATGTTGCCTTTCAGAAATCCCCCCTGGACATCAATTTCACATTTGAAATCCCTGGAATGTTCCCTAGGAAGAGGTGTTGTTGTTGTTGTTTAGTCATTTAGTCATGTCCAACTCTTCGTGACCCCATGGACCAGAGCACGCCAGGCACTCCTGTCTTCCACTGCCTCCTGCAGTTTGGTCAGACTCATGTTTGTAGCTTCGAGAACACTGTCCAACCATCTCGTCCTCTGTCATCCCCTTCTCCTTGTGCCCTCCATCTTTCCCAACATCAGGGTCTTTTCCAGGGAGTCTTCTCTTCTCATGAGGTGACCAAAGTATTGGAGCCTCAGCTTCAGGATCTGTCCTTCCAGTGAGCACTCAGGGCTGATTTCCTTCAGAATGGATAGGTTTGATCTTCTTGCAGTCCATGGGACTCTCAAGAGTCTCCTCCAGCACCATAATTCAAAAGCATCAATTGTTCGGCGATAGGAAGAGGTACTAGTTATTAAACCACTCTGGGAACTGCACCTGTCTCCTGACAACTCTCAGCATCTTTAACGAACTGAAGTACCCAGGATTCTTTGTAGGAAGCTATGACTGTGAAAGTGGTATCATAGTGTTTTAATGCATGGTGTCAATGTGGCCTCTGGAATTCTGCAGTGGATGAGATGAGATTCTTAAGGGGACACAGCTTGGAGAGAGTCTTGAGCAGGGGTAGGCAACCTAAGGCCCGTGGGCCGGATGCAGCCCAATTGCCTTCTCAATCTGGCCCGCAGATGGTTCAGGAATCAGCGTGTTTTTACATGAGTAGAATTTGTCCTTTTATTTAAAATGCATCTCTGAGTTATTTGTGGGGCCTGCCTGGTGTTTTTACATGAGTAGAATGTGTGCTTTTATTTAAAATGCATCTCTAGGTTATTTGTAGGGCATAGGAATTCGTTCATTCCCCCCCCCCCTCAAAATATAGTCTGGCCCACCACATGGTCTGAGAGATGGTGGACTGGCCCACGGCTGAAAAAGGTTGCTGACCTCTGGTCTTCAGGACCAGCTTCCAGCCTTGACCTGAGATGCCCCTCCCTTGAGCTGAGAAAACATTGGCAGAGGAAATGTGAGAAATAGAGGACCATCCAGGAAAGATTTATTATCAGTGGGTCTAACAACTAATGAGGAGGAGGCAGATGTTCGTACAGGGCAGTGGCTGGGAAATTCAAGCCCAGGTATTCAGAGGTCTTACAATGACAGCCATTATTGCTGCTGTTGGCATTCTGAAGTCCACCACAGGTCTGGTCAACCCTCTGAGAGCCGGTTGTCAAGTGGACATGGCCAAAATGTAACGGTAACACTAGAACTCGTGGCCATTTAAATAGCACTCTCCAACGTCCAGTGAAGCTGAATGTTGGAAGATCTAGGACACTTAAAATAAAGCAATTCTTCATGCAGTACATAACTATGGGGTAGCTACCACAGAAGGCAGTAATGACCAACAATTTGGATTAATAAACAATGATAATGATGGTTATGATATGCCTCCATGGTCAGAGGGAGTAACACTTCTGAACACTAGTTGCTGGTAAAACCTCCTCTGAGGGAGAGAATGCTCTTCTGGTTTTCCTCAGTCATCTGATTGGCCACTGTGAGAACAGGATGCTGGGACTTGGTTCAGCAAGCTCTTCTTATCTTCTTATGTGAGTTTGCCCTTTTTTTAAAAAAAAGGACGCATTTTGGGGGCAAGGTAGAATGTTCTTGCCAATCTGGCACACACTGATCAATACCCCAAACAATCCTTTTGAGTTGCAGACCTCGTGCTGCCTGGGTGTGCACACTTCTGAAGGAAGTTATGTGAGAACCAAAGTGTTTGGACTGGGCATTCACTATTTCCATTTACTGTTCTTGCCCTGCCACTGCAAACTGTCCTCTCTGTGTCAGTATAATACCTCAGGTGCTATTTTTCCTTGGTGACTTATCAATATACCACCGAAAGCTGCTCGCAGGGCTGTAAAAATAAATAAGCATCCATAGTACTTTAGACTTTTGAATTGAACTATTTATTTTGTACAGAAGCCATATATTCCCCAGTTATGGTCAAGAGGGCAGGATAACTAGGTACTTATGCCCCAGCTACAGTTATTTACAACTTTGTGCAAATAACATCCACTCTTTGAAGTCGCTGAGTGAGTCCCTTGTGCACTCACCTAATTAATCCAGAATGAACCCCCACACTAAAAGTGAGCCTAAGGTTAAGCATTTGTTTTGAAAGTTTCCTTCCACTTCCCATTTTAGTTAAAGATTCTTATGGGCAGGGAGGAAGGAAAGGGAGAGGATTCAAGAGAATCCTTTTGAAGGAAGCACTATGGGGAAAGTACCACTATGGCGATTGTTCCATCAGTGCAAGTAGGGCTTACTCAATGGAACCATCTCTCTGCCTCACATGCTGTTCTTGGCCCACTTGGCCAATTTGGGGGGTGGGGGATATGGGAGTGCAGAGTAAGGAGAGGGGGGAAGCCCCAGTGAGCTAGTGGAAGTCCTCATTAGTTCAGTCTGGCCCATTGTCTCAACTTTTGCCCTTCCCATGATAAGATGTTCCAGAAATACAGATCTAGCACTGTCCTTGGGTCTTCATTCTTTGCTCCATTGGACGACCCATGAAAAAATAGATGACCCAGCCAAAGGCATTCTGGGACAGTATCCAGTATGGATTTCTTTCCAGATGCAAAGATCCTGAAAGATGCAGTCTTAAGCTTCTATGAGGTATTTCTAACCTACAATAAAGAATTCACATGCTTAGTACAGAAACCGGGAAGACAATTCATCCTTCCATAGGAATTGTTTTGCCCACAGATGAGAGGTCTGTGCAATCTAGGCAAAATCTTAGGGAGCTACACATGGCAGCTCCCATGTCTTCACTCAACATGTTGGAGGGGTTCGGAGCTGCACCAGCTAACCCTACTTTGTTTCCACCATGCTTGGTGGCCATGAGCGCACACACATTCACTCAGCCACACTGGATAGGCCATACATGCATACACAAGGCGGAATCCTTGGCTGCAGGTGCCCAGCTTGCCATTTTCAGCTTGGAATTTTCAATCATGCAAATGGGAGCCAAGAGAGGGAAATGATAGGACCTGTGGCTGCTGCTCACAATTGCCCTAATCAAGGGATCCCTTTCCTTACTGCTGCCATTCCTAGGACTATTAAGCATTAGATGGTGGGTGAGGAGTCTTTCCCTGTTTGTTGCCTTCTCTTTTTCCTCTGCTTTCTGGTGATACTTCTGCTGCCTCCAGGGGTGAAGCGGTTCAGAATAAGAAGGTGAACAGAGTTGCACATTCAAAGACATCTGGAATGTTATTGCAAAGTTATTTGTGCCCAGTGCAAAGGAACCAGCAGCAGAAAGTGACAAAACAGGTGACAAAAATCATACACAAAATGATCTTTCCAGATAGCCGAGGGTTACAGTTTGAAGAATATAAGGAACTAAATTAAAGCACCCCCTTGCATCGTTGTCCTGGCAGCTTTTGGGGATTTCAGGTGTCAGCATATGAATTCCTAACCTAATCAAACAGCTGAGAAGGCAAAAGGAAACAGGTAAAAAAGGGGGGGGGGAAATATGGAAGGTTTAGTGTTGAAAGGCTGATGTTCAGATATTTACATTAGAGAATTATCCTAAACTAGTTTTTCACACGCACCCTCTAGAAATGTTATATGTAGCGAGGCATTAATGGAGGATGGCAATAAGCACAGGCTTGCTAGCATTAGGCAAGTGATTTCATATCCCTTTTGCGCAAATTATACAAATCCTGCATTTGGATACATGGCAAGAGCTGATTGATGGGTTTAAGGATGGAGAACGTCATCAGGTGTTCTACATGCCGCATGCATTATGGATAGAGCGCCTCACCCATATTACAGATGGAAATAGGCTTAGGGGTGATGTTCAAATGCATTTCCAAGTGTGAAGCTCTGCATCTTATTTGCATGTGCAGTTATAGTAATTGTGCATGTAAATTGGTAACTGAAATATGCAAATTGTTATTTATGTTTGCAATTGCCTGATTGGGATGCACAGCCGTGGGAATTGTTCATTCAGATTAGGAATGCAATTACACACACATTTAATGAACATAATTGCATGGCTGAACTGTATGAAAATCAGTCCATTTAATTCATCTAATCTACACCCTATGGACTGGTACAGGACTGTTCTATTGTATAAGCTATACCCGCCTGTGCCTCTAGGATGCCTCTGAAGACTGAATTATGTCCTCAATAGTGTATTCCATCAGCACTTTCCAGATGTTCATTTAATTAACAGTTAGTGAATACTATTGAAGAAATTCTTATCTACCGAATTCTTTCTCTTTTAAATATAAATCCTACTCATTTAGGCAATGTAGAATGTGGCTCTAGTCACATTACTTTCCAGAACTGGCTGCAAAATGAAATTTCCATAATGTGTTATCACATTTAGGCAATTGGAATAATCTTTCCCTATTTGGTTCCAAATCTTTGTTTTTAAACACGGCGTGGGTACCATGGGAGAAAAAAAGGGAGGGGAGAGAGAAGCAGGAAGTAAATTCCAGGTTTGATCACAAAAACACCCACCCACCCCACTCACACGTGAAAACAAAGTTCACCCCAGCCAATCACAAACAAACAACCACACCCTAGGCCAACCCCAACCTCTCTTTGGTGACCAAAGGAACACAAGCAAATAGTAAAAAGAACCGCTGACACGAAACCCCACACATACATTAAATAAAATAGAAACATTGCCACCCAACTCCACACCCACTCACCATGCCCCCTCCACCTCTTTCCCCCTTTTCTTCCTAATGTAACACTAATGTCTCAACAAATGAAACTGATCTGTAGAAAATGTAACTTGAAAAAAGAGATTGCACATACTTTAATAAAATCTTTAATAAAAATAGGTTTTTTTTAAAAAAAGAACTAAGATAACAGGTGACACCACATTGGGGATATTTTGTTTTCCATGAAATACTTAAAGATATGGGAAATCTGTTGTGCTTGAGCCAAATAAAATAATAATAATAATAATAATAATAATAATAATAATAATAATAATAATTTATTATTTATACCCCGCCCATCTGGCTGAGTTTCCCCAACCACTCTGGGTGGCTTCCAATCAAGTGTTAAAAACAATACAGCATTAAATATTAAAAACTTCCCTAAACAGGGCTGCCTTCAGATGTCTCTTAAAGATAAGATAGCTGCTTATTTCCTTCACATCTGAAGCGAGGGCATTCCACAGGGCGGGCACCACTACCGAGAAGGCTCTCTGTCAAAGGCTTCTTTTGTAGAGACATCTTAGGGAGAACTCTCCCCCCTCCTCCCCTGTGTGTTTTTGTGTGTGTCCTCAATTCACATGTAATTATTCAGCATGAACAACAATGTTTTTGGCCGATTCACTTGTTCTTAACACAAAATGACTCTTGTTATAAAAATGTGATTTGGACTGTGGGAGATATGTAAACCTGGAGATATGTAAACCTGGAGATTCCACTATTAGGAGCTGGACCACACATAACTTGCTCCTAGAGTAGCCATTTATGCATCACCCTCCAAGTGGAAGAGCATGATGAAAAGAGAGGGTGCAGAATTGCATAAAATTTAAATGTGCCAACTTCTATGAACAGATTTAGTAAAATTAGTTATAATTCCTGTAATAATTCCAGTTGCTCTGGGTGGTTTCCAACACAATATTAAAAACACAATAAAACATCAAACATTAAAAACATCAAACATTAAAAACTTCCTGTTAAAGGGCTGCCTTCAAGTTGAATAGTTGCTTATTTCCTTGACATCTGATGGGAGGGCATTCCACAGGGAGGGCACCACGACAAGAAGGCAAGTCGACAAAATGTCCATGAAAACCCAGACATATTTTTAAAAGTTCATCAACTTTGTCCAGATTTTCACTTTGGGGAATATGGCAACCTTAACCAAAAGGCCCTTGGAGCTGGATCTCAGTGTCTGGGCTGGACAATGGGGGTGGAAATGCTCCTTCATGTATATAGGACCAAGGCCATTTAGGGGTTTAAAGGTCAGCACCAACACTTTGAATTGTGCTTGGAAACATACTGGAAGCCAATGTGGATCCTTTAGGACCAGTGTTATCTGGTCTTCTCAGCCACTGTCAGTCACCAGTTTAGCTGCTGCATTCTGGAGCAGTTGTAGTTTCCAAGTTACCTCCAAAGGTAGCACTAGGTGCACATAAAACGGATACAGTTTGCAACCTAGAAATGTTTCCTTCTCATGTAGTTCTTTCATGCCCTTGCCAAACAATCTGTGAGCACCTAGAAAGGAATGCTGTGATCACCAATAGTCAGCATGGATTTCTGAAAAATAAGTCATGTCAGACTAACCTGATCTCGTTTTTTGACAGAATTACAAGCCTGGTAGATGAAGGGAACGCAGTGGATATAGTCTACCTTGATTTCAGCAAGGCATTTGACAAGGTGCCCCATGATATTCTTGTAAAGAAGCTGGTAAAATGCGGTCTTGACTATGCTACCACTCAGTGGATTTGTAACTGGCTGGCTGACCGAACCCAAAGGGTGCTCATCAATGGTTCCTCTTCATCCTGGAGAAGAGTGACTAGTGGGGTGCCACAGGGTTCTGTCTTGGGCCCGGTCTTATTCAACATCTTTATCAACGACTTGGATGATGGACTCAAGGGAATCCTGATCAAATTTGCAGATGACACCAAACTGGGAGGGGTGGCTAACACCCCAGAGGACAGGATCACACTTCAAAACGACCTTGACAGATTAGAGAACTGGGCCAAAACAAACAAGATGAATTTTAACAGGGAGAAATGTAAAGTATTGCACTTGGGCAAAAAAAAAATGAGAGGCACAAATACAAGATGGGTGACACCTGGCTTGAGAGCAGTACATGTGAAAAGGATCTAGGAGTCTTCGTTGACCACAAACTTGACATGAGCCAACAGTGTGCTAAAAAAGCCAATGCAATTCTGGGCTGCATCAATAGGAGTATAGCATCTAGATCAAGGGAAGTAATAGTGCCACTGTATTCTGCTCTGGTCAGACCTCACCTGGAGTACTGTGTCCAGTTGTGGGCACCACAGTTCAAGAAGGACACTGACAAACTGGAACGTGTCCAGAGGAGGGCAACCAAAATGGTCAAAGGCCTGGAAACGATGCCTTATGAGGAACGGCTAAGGGAGCTGGGCATGTTTAGCCTGGAGAAGAGGAGGTTAAGGGGTGATATGATAGCCATGTTCAAATATATAAAAGGATGTCACATAGAGGAGGGAGAAAGGTTGTTTTCTGCTGCTCCAGAGAAGCGGACACAGAGCAATGGATCCAAACTACAAGAAAGAAGATTCCACCTAAACATTAGGAAGAACTTCCTGACAGTAAGAGCTGTTCAACAGTGGAATTTGCTGCCAAGGAGTGTGGTGGAGTCTCCTTCTTTGGAGATCTTTAAGCAGAGGCTTGACAACCATATGTCAGGAGTGCTCTGATGGTGTTTCCTGCTTGGCAGGGGGTTGGACTCGATGACCCTTGTGGTCTCTTCCAACTCTATGATTCTATGAAATGTTGGAGTTAAAAGAAGGTTTCTGCATAGAAACAATAGGGTTGCCAGTTCATCTTATTGGTCCTTCCCCCATGCCTCCAACAGCAATCTAATGTGCAGGAATTAAGCAGGTGGAGCTTTGTCCATTGGCATGCTAGCTTTCCAGGTATTGAGAATGTCTTGCATGCTGTGGTTTCCTACTCCCTATAAGAAAACTCAAGTGGTGCTGCGGTCCCAGTCAGGCTATGTTATGTGATTCTCCTGAATGCATTCTTCTAGAGCTGGTAAACAGGCACGCTGAGTTGTGCCAACATTGGAGGGGGCACATCATGTGTGCATGATGTCACACACATGACATCCCCCCCAACCCAGCCAGATCCACTCAGCCTGCCATCCACCGGATGCATTTTCTGGAGGGGGTGTCAAGGCGCCCCCCCGGCTCCCATCAGAGCCTCCAGTGTGTGAGGGAGCTGCCAATATTGGGGGAGCTGAGCCCCATCCCGCAAATATCCACTCCATATACTTAGCACCGCTGCTGGTAAAGACGAATGGGAAGAGGACCTTGGCTTCCAGCAACTCGGCTCTGAACCTGCCCAAAGTGCTACACTCTTAAGTCAGAACTTTCCACGATGGTGACACTCTTTTCAGACATGCATAGACATGACACAGTAATTCAGTTTTACTAGCAAACCGGATGTTAAACTGATCCCTTTCCAGCCCCGGGAGGAACATGGAGAGCGTTGGTGCGACACACCTACACACTGCAGCCGACACACAAAGTAAATACGTATTGCACAGTAAATTCACTGATGAAACCACAGTTACCAACCTTCAAGTAAGTTAGTAGCCTAGGACTAATTTTAGAATCATTCTTCCACTTCCTCCCCCACCTTTTTAAGCTTTTCAACTAGAATTAAATGGAGAAGCACTGATGGAGTGTCATTAGTTGTTTTCTTTTCTGAAAAGTAAAAAATAAAACACTCCTGTTACTGAAGTAAATTAGAAAAGTTTAATGGTCTCACTTCTAAGCGTCAAACTCTGGTCTTCGCCAGCTACTAGGAGGAAGCACTATTTAATTGCTAGTGCAGAAGATCAACAAACTCTATTGATTTCTTGGAAGCCTGTTGCGCTGATAAGTGATCCTTTTAAGAAGCTAATACTGTGAAGATGGTCTTATATGTGGTCAGCTCTCCAAGTCAGCTGGGAAGAGCTGCTTTGAGGCAAACATGGAGCTGGAATCAGGACTGAGAAAATTCACATAAGTTTGAGAGGGCACATGCTTGTTACATCAAGAAATGCAGCAGGGTCCACAACTTTGGGCTCACCTTGGTAGCCAACCAAAATTTGTGGTGACTGGGGCTCTAATCTTGTTAATTAGAAGGACTGGGTTTTGTCCCTGCAGTCACATTGAACACATAGCTCAAATGGCACTACCAATGCACTAAAGGTAGCAACAAGACATGAGGAAACCCCAAGAGTTACAGAAATTCAACCAAAAAGAAAATCTGGCAAATAAAATCCCTGGAGTATCATTGGAGAAACTGAGCATTGGGCACCAAATGCTGACCACACATTGGAGGGGGAATCACAGCATCATTTTGCTGCTGGTTCCACTTTTCATGACAAATAGCTGTTTGTATGTCTCTAATGAAAATGAATGGGAAATGTCTGTTTTTCTGGAAAGGAGCAGCCCTTTTAATATTATTAAAAAAATTAGAAGGTAATATCTATTGTTAGAGTTGGAGGAAAATGTGAAAACCCTTTATAAGGAAATTATTTTTGAAATTACGAAGGTAAGGGGGGGTGCAGTCACACTGAGTTTTGCTGCTACCAAAACAAAAGGGAAAGGGAAAATAAAACTCCAACCTACAGTTTTCAACACAGTCGTGAACATCAAGGAGTTAGAATAGGAACCAGCAGATGGAAGCTAATGGGAAAATTTGGCAACCTGGGATGGTGACGGTGGATAATATTGCCACTTAATCTTATTCATATTTGTATTCTTATTTAATTTTGAAGAAACTTTATTAATTTTAAAAATAAAGATAAAATACAAACAACATCAAACATGTCAATTCAAAAGGACAGAAGAGAAGAGGAGGAGGAGGAGGAGGAGGAGGAGGAGGAGGAGGAGGAGGAGGAGTTTGGACTTGATTTCCTGCCTTTCACTTCCATTAAGGAGTCTCAAAGCGGCTAACAATCTCCTTTCCTTGGATAAAGTGATTTTTGATGCCTTGGATTGTGACTATATAAGATGTATCCCATGAATAAATGTAGGGTGTTATCTTCTATTTCCTTCTCCTTCCTTTTATCCCTTCTTCTAAAATATAACGTTTCCACAAACATAATTGGACCATTGGGGGAGGTCTGTGTTCTGTCTCATAATGACATACATAATTTTTTTGGACCAAACAGTATAAAAGTGATCTGATTTAGATTCCATCCCCAACCTGATTCATGTATACGACACGCTCTTTCTATGCCAATAAAGGAGATTGAATTGAACTGATTCCCCCCAGTTACTTTTCTTTGATATAAGAGATGCTCAGAGAGAGCTCTATTCCAGATTCTACCAAACCAAAAATCAACACTGTGGGAGATAAGCAAGGCTATTGGCATTCTTGCCACTACTAGTAATAGAAAGACCAGTGTCTTTTGAGATACTCTGGAATTTGTATTGCTTTCTGGCAAAAGCAAGGCCAAGGCAGGATATGGTGTTAGCGCTTGATCTATGGTTTGAGAGATACAGTGGTACCTTGGGTTATGAACTTAATTCATTCCGGAGGTCCATCTTAACCTGAAACCATTCTTAACCTGAGGTGCGCTTTCGCTAATGGGGCCTCCTGCTGCTGCCATGCCATGCTCATCCTGGAGCAAAGTTTGTAACCCGCGGTACTACTTCCAGGTTAGCAGAGTTTGTAACCCGAAGTGTTTGTAACCCGAGGTGTTTGTAACCCAAGTACCACTGTACAGTGGTACCTCGGGTTAAGTACTTAATTCATTCCGGAGGTCCGTTCTTAACCTGAAACTGTTCTTAACCTGAAGCACCACTTTAGCTAATGGAGCCTCCTGCTGCAGCCGTGCAGTCGGAGCCTGATTTCTGTTCTTATCCTGAAGCAAAGTTCTTAATCTGAAGCACTATTTCTGGGTTAGTGGAGTGTGTAACCTGAAGCGTATGTAACCTGAAGTTTATGTAAGCCAAAGTAACACTGTAATGGTAAAAACCTTTATCCAAAAACTATATAAAGCTTCCCATTCCCACCACATATGCATATAAGTTCCAATAGTATTTCAGCCTTGTCAGCATAGTCGAAAGATATTTATATTGATTTTGGAAAGGCACTGAGCTGATCAAACCTGAGACCATCTGCATGAAAAGCAGGTGTTCAATCACTGAGCTGTAGCGCTTCTCAGATAAATGTATGGTTTCTTGAAAGCAAGTACAGTAAGTCTACAAAAGCTATTCTTAACTAACTCTGAAAAAGTACAGTGGTACCTCAGGCTACGAACTTAATTCGTTCCGGAGGTCCGTTCTTAACCCGAAACCGTTCTTAATCTGAGGCACGCTTTCGTTAATAGGGCCTCCCGCTGCTGCTGTGCCGCCACCACCGCCACACAATTTCCGTTCTCATCCTGGGGCAAAGTTCACAACCCGAGGTACTACTTCCGGGTTAGCGGAGTTTGTAACCCAAAGTGTTTGTAACCCAAGGTACCACTGTACATTATTGCAATAATCAGTTCTATATTAGAGAATCCATCAGAGTGTTCAAACCTGTCCAAATAACTCAAAGAACAGCAGGCTAAGTCAGTTATGCACTATGTGTTGCCCTCTCAATGTTAATTGACTCCACCTCCCATAAGCCCCACCCAGGATGACCAATGGTCAGGGATGATGGGACTTGTAGTCCAGCAGGTTGTAGCAGCCACCAGTTCTCCAACCCTGCTGTAAGTTGTCCTGGTATTACTCAACTTGTTGACATTTAGATTTCAAATAGCAGAAGCCAATCTTAAAAATAAAAAAGCTTTGCTGTTTCCCACATTGTTCCATAGTCTTTCTACCATTCAGCTCTCATTGCCCTCAGCAGGCACGGCTAAGTGAAGGAACAGAGTTCTGAGACCTAGCTTCCTTTTCAAAAAGTCAAATCCCTTTCATAAGCTATTTCGCATTTGCTTATCACATTTGTAGGCAAGAGCTTCTTTTGGATTCGCAACGGTGATAAGATTGCCATTAATTGGAATTGCCTGCTCCCCATTTCCAATCAGCCTTTAAAGTCCTTACTGATAAACATCAAGCTCTTCCCAAAACATATTCACATTTCTGCTGTTTGTTGCACTGGTAGCAAAGTTTGTGTACGCTTCTTGCATTTTCATTACAGCCTCCTACTCCCTCCCCAACTCCACGTATATCTGATCCAATATTACAAATTAAGTTGATTCATCCACAGATATGCAGCTTTACATCAACAATACCTTGGGCCTTATCCTTCAACTTCAGAAAGAAACAGATGCTCTTCATTATACTATGCTTAGCATAGGAAGCACAGACTCCAGCAGTTGTGATGTGAAAGAAACACACTTAAGGCACTATCAGATGACACCTTCACCATCATGTGTACTTTAACCCATTTCTATCTATACATGTAGGGATTCATAAAAAAAAAATAAAAATAAGGGGAAGAAGAAGGGGAAAGAGATAAGAGGCTTGCTTCCCTGCCCCTGCTCCCCATGGCAGGTGTTATTTCATGCTATCGTTCTTCCCCCTCCACCCTTTCATTTTGTTTAGGGTGCCCCCCCCCCCAGTAAATCTATTGAACCTCTGAACCAAGAAAAAAGCCCAAGGGCCAACTTAACAAGTAGAATAAAATGAAAGTCTGGACAAGAGTGTCCAAGGACAGTGAGGGCAAAAAAGGAAGACAGAAAATGGTGATAAAAGGAGCCATCTGTGCGATGCAAATGTGCTTGCAGCAAGTGCAGAAAAATGGCCCTAAAATGATGGAAATGTTTCCACACATAAGAGAATGAATTTGAAGTGTGGTGTTGAGACGTTTTGGCTCAGCAGTGAGAATCACATTAGGAGTGAGATCCAGTGTGCAGCACAAGATGGCATCTGGTTGGCCACTGAGAGAGACGGAGATTGGATGGGTCCTTAGCGTGATCCAGCAGTCTCCTCTTAAGTTCTTAAATGGATGTCCATGCACAGAATGGGGCTTCTCCTTCCTCTTCTCCTCCCTACAGTACTCCACATGCAACATCTGCTCCAAGGGTTGGGAGACCATCTGCAGCAGATTTTAAGGATGCAAAGGGAGCTGGAGGAGGAAGAGAAACTGGAAGTCTCATTGCCTAAGCACATCTCCATTGCACAAGTGAGCAGATATCATTGGACATCCTCCAGAGTTCACAGGTGGGGAATCATCTGTGAGATTTTATCTAGGATGGGAAAATAAGAAGTAGCTGCTTGAATGGAAATAAAAAGGTAGCATAAAAAACCTCAATACGAAAAGTTTGAGGGAGAACTTTGCTCAACTCTGAAAAGTCTCCCAGGCTGCCATTCTTCATATTCTCCTCATCACTGCTATTACGCAGGGTGGATGAACCTTAACCCTCCAGCTGTGCTCAGCATAACTTGGAGCCCATCACATTAATGTCAGTAAGAGTTATTCACACCCATGGACAAGAGGGCAGCTTTTTCTTCCAATTCCTTTTCATGCACACAGAAATCTTAATATATTCCTTAATGCCATGATTTAATGACAGATCTTATTTTTGTCAACTGGACTTGGTGAGCATCCGATGCCCATAAAGTCCTCAGGAATACTCACAATTGGAAAACAAATCATGTGGGCTGTTGTGTGATTCAATTTGTTTGTGACCAAGCACAATGCTTTAGCCATGCTATGAGGGGAACGATTAAGCATTATAAAACCAGTGAAGACAAAGAATAAGAGGATGGGTAGAGTGATGGCAATGACCTTTATATTAATTTTGCCATGGGTGGATGTATTTCTATGCATGCATGCACGCACATGGTGGGGTAGGCCGTGGGTCTCTAACTGTGTTGCACAGGTTGCCTCAAATGGGATGAAGATCAAAGTTATAAACCAATGGGACAATGAAACAATTTGGTCTGTGGCAGAAAGGACTCCTTGCAACAAAATACTTAGGGGAAATGGAACATTCCTGACATGTAAAGGGTTCATCTCTGCAAGTATTTGTGTACCACTATGGAGGGAGGAAGATGGAAAACACAGATTAATGTAGTCATATAACCAGTGCTAAAATTCTAGAAAAAGCGGTGCCAGAACTCACCGTGAACACCTCCCTTGTTCTCTTTTAATGGCAATGATGCCCACATGAGAGATGCTGGAACTGAGTTCCAGAGAATTCCAGCTGAAAAAAAAGCCCTCCATATAAACTCATTATTGCTTTCCGTCTATGTTTCTGAAACTTTTGCAGCACACTTTCTGTTCTTTTCCCAACCCAAACTGGGTCTGTATGCCTCTGATTAGCCTCCTCTTCCCCCACCTTCATCCCAAAATGAAGACATGAGACATATAATGGGATTAAAGACCAGTGTATTGAATTAAAGGCTTTGTAACAAGAAGGGATGGGGCAGACTTTCAATTCAGTTCCCACTTAAAGGCAAGCTTTCATTCACCTTCCTCTAGGAAGCAATGGACAAGGATAACATCAAGTGCAGGCAGTCTTTCTGAATAAAGATGAATGTTTCCCTCACTCGTCTTGTAAGGAAAATCCACCCTGTCCCTTTGCACTGGGCCATTGAGGTTATTGATCTGTACCTATTGTAGTCTGCATGCTAAATGCAGGGTGGGTGGGATCTGTTGACCCACCACTACCACCACAGCCCAATGTTTAGTGGGGTAAAGCCTAGAGATCTCAAAGGTAGCTCCCAACTCAAATTCCCTCAAGCCAGCAGTAAGGATTATGTTGTGGAAACAATTCTTCATCTCATGAAGGCTTCAATGTGAAGTTCCTCAGGATTCAGTTTCATCTCATATGCTGTTTGGCATCTACACAAAACTCCTGAGTGGGGTTATCCGGAGGTTTGGTGTACGTTGTCAACAATATACTGATGACACACAACTCTACTTCCCCTTTACATCCTCTGGTGAGGCAGTAGATGTACTTTAAGCCCCATGAGCAGTGGATGTGCTGGACCATTGTCTTGCTTCAGTAATGGACTGGATGAGAGCCAACAAACTGAAGCTCAACCAAAGTCAGACTGGGGCACTGTTAATGGGTGGTTCCCTAGACTGGATGGATGGGAAGTTGCCTGCTCTTGATGGGATGACACTCCCTCTGAAGGAACGGGCATGCAGCTTAGGATTCCTCCTGAATCCTTTGCTGTTGCTTGAGGCTTATTTGTGAAATGCTCTCCCCAGGTAGGTCTCTTTAGCACCTTCATTATATATCGTTAGTCACTAGACAAAAGCATTCCTCTTCAACCAGGTCTTAAAGTAAAGGTAAAGGGACCCCTGACCATGGATGACTCAGGGTTGCGGCGCTCATCTTGCTTTACTGGCCGAGGGAGCCGGCGTACAGCCAGCATGTGGCCAGCAGGACCAAGCCGCTTCTGGTGAACCAGAGTAGCACCCGGAAACACTGTTTACCTTGCTGCTGGAGCGGTACCTATTTATCTACTTGCACTTGACATGCTTTCGAACTGCTAAGTTGGCAAGAGCTGGGACTGAAGAACGGGAGCTCACCTCATTGTGGGGATTCGAACTGCCGGCCTTCTGATCAGCAAGCCCTAGGCTCTGTGGTTTAGACCACAGTGCCACCCACATCAACCAGGTCTTGGGCTGATTAATATTCTACGGTCTTTTTAATGCATTTTTTGGGAAGGGGTATTGTTTTGTTGTTTTTTGTTTCAATTACTTATTTGTGTTTTTAGCTTGCATTTTTATCTTGTGAACTGCTCTGAGATCTTTTGATGAATGGCAGTATATAAATAACAACAACAACAACAACAACTAGTGTTGTGCTTGATGATTGGGTGAGCACCTATACAGGAAGCTGGACCTATACTGATCTAAAAAAATGCTAAGAAAAAAAACTTCATATAGCTCTCAATGCAATTTTACATTGACTGCTGTACAGTGCCCCTGGTGTCACATTTTTATAATGCAGTTATATGGTTATAACTCACCAGTATAGATTTGTGAGTTAGACCGTTGGTCCATCTAGCAGTATTGTCAACACTGACTGGCTGTAGTCCTCCAGGGTTTCCCAGCCCTAACTTGAGATGCCAGGGATTGGATTTGGGACTTTCTGCATGTGAAGCAGATGCTCCACCGCTGAGCTGCAGCAACTTCCAAATTCATCCTCATACCCAGTGCTTGTTCCTTTCCAATCAGCCTGGGTAGCTGATTCTGACAACAAGCAGTTACAACACAGAGAGCTAGCCTGTGCTTGACAATTGAGTCAGCATCTATACTAGCGATGTTGCCGACTTTCATCATTTAATTTTGACAGCTCATGGTGGTCCCCTCAAATACAAAGTGAGTACTATGGTGCAGAAAATTCTCCTCCAGCTTGGATTTTAATATGCATTGGAAAAGAAATCACCCCATGTGTCCAAATCTTCCTGGCACCTGACTCATAGTGTTGCCTTTTAGACACTTTTACTGTGATGTTATACGTATTCAAAATTCTTTGTTCAGGGTCCCTGAAGGGGCTCACAATGAAGGACTGATACAGAGACAAATGCTTTGTTGCTCTCAAACATCAAATAACATCATATGGAATCCAACATAGTGCTAAGACAATTGTTCCATCGGCGCAAGGATTTCTGCTTGCATAATGGAATAGTCCCCTTTTCTCTTCCCCTGTGTGTGCCCACTAAATCTGTTCTAGCAGTTCCCCCAACCCTCTGAGATAGATCTGGGGAGGGTGCAGGACATGCATGGAAGGCAGGAGAGAGGTGAAAGTTCTGTTCAACAAGCAAAGAAATCCTTGTGCTAATGAAAATTGTTAGTAGGAGTGCTTTTTTCTGGGGGGACGCATACACCTAAACATTTTGTGAATCTAAGTTTGGCCTCATTGAGGGGCAGTATTTCAATATGAGTTGGAAAATGAGAGTACCCCTAAAGGTTTTTTTAAGGAAAAAAAAAAGCACTGGTTAGTAGTATACTGCCCATAGATTTTGCACAATAAATGACACAATAAAACAGAAGACTGCCTTTCTAAAGTTCTGTCTTTCAGGCTGCTGCCACAAGATCTCTTTTGCTGCTTTCCCTCTTAGTAGCAGCTGTTCTCTTTTGAAGCTTGAGACTCCTGGCCACAGGCCATTGTATTTATACCTCACCTTTCTCTCCAATGAGCTCAAAGTGGTGTGCATGCTTCTCCCATTCCTGTGAGGTAGGTTAAGCTGAGAGGGAGTGGCTGGCTCAAGGTCACCCAGTGAGTTTCATGGCTGAATGGGGATTTGAACCCTGGTCTACCAAGTCCTAGTATGAAACTCTAAGCTAGCTATTCTCAACCTTGGCTCCTCAGATGTTGTTGGGGAATATGACTTCTATCATCCCTGATGACTGGTCCTGCTAGCTACGGATGATGGGAGTTGTAATCCAAGAACATCTGGGGACCCAAGGTTGAGAAATGCTTCTCTGACCAATACAGGAAGTAGCCAAGTATCCTTCTTGTCTAACCACCAGTTCCTAACTGCACTGAGAATAGTAATCTCCCTTCCTTAACAACAGGTTCGCTGCCTATAATGGTGGCTGCTCCATGCTTCTGTTCCCTACTAAGCATGTCCACAACCCTTAAAGGAACATACACCAGTAGGTTACAACAGCAGTGTGGCAGCAGCCAGAGGGAAGCGGGGAGAGTGATAACTGCCTAAGCGTGTGGGAGATGGAGAGAGAGATCAAACTCCACTGTGTTCCTGATTACGTCTTCAGGGCTATGACAGGATCTGACATGGAATGAGATTGGGCTCAAAATAAAAGCCAGCCCCTTAGAGGGAAACAGCCTGGGCTTAAGAAAGCAACAACACCAAAACCCAATCTAAACCTTAAAATCAAACTGGGGGAAAGGGACTCTGAGAAGGAGCTGGCAATTAGAAACCAACAAGTAAGTTCGTACTGAAATAATTTGGATTTACTACCCGAAATGTGTTCCATGCCATTTCTCTCTTATTTGTCTCTATGTGGCCCATGATGCCTCTGTAGACCTTCAAACTCTGGACTAATGCATGCAACGTTTTTCAATAAGAATTACTGAGCCATCAATTAGCATTTGCCTTCTCCCAACTTCCGCCCTTAGCAAATTATTTATTTAGAGAAATTTCGCTTAGCATTCCTGGAGCAGAGTCAGCATTTTCTGCAACTTTGCCATAAAAAGGAGGTGGTTCAATCTATTTGCAAAAAGAAGAAGAAAATATTACCAGGTATCTAAATCCCTAATGTAGCCTCCCAAGCTAATTGTGTTAAATGTCACTCTGTGAAAAGTGCTATTGGAAATATTAACTTTGCTCCCCAGTCAACATCCTCCACACAGACAAATGTGTTTGCGTCTCAAAGCGCCACATTTTAAAGTTTATTGATATGTTGTCATTGCTTTGGCCAAATCCAGGGCATTTCTGCAGGGGCTGGCAGAGAAATCACAAAACAATCAAGCATCTCTGATACACAGCATGTTTTATTGAAAATGTTGAAACACAAAAGTGGAAGGAAGGATGGAGAGAGACACAAACACAGAGAGAGAAAGAGAGAGAAGAAAGAAAGAGAGAGAGAGAGAGAGAGAGAGAGAGAGAGAGAGAGAGAGAGAGAGAGATCTGGATTCACGTTCCCTGAATTGAAAACAACCATACTAGCTGTAATACTGTAATTATCTCTTTAATTCCAGTGCATGTATATGTGTGCATAATATGAGAACTATGACTTATATCCAGGGCCGGCCCTATCATGAGGGGAAAGTGAGACAGCTGCCTCAGGCGGCAAATACTGAGGGACAGAGAGCAGACCGTACTGTGCTTCCTGCCCTGCATCCTCTAACCTAACTTTCTGTCTTTGGGTGCGGTAAGGACCTTTGCACCATTGCTAGAGTAGAAATAAGATTCAAATGCCAAATTAGGCAGCTTTTGCACCTTTAATGGGGGACACACAGTCTTGTCTTTCACCTCAGGCAGCACAATGCCCTGAGCTGGCCCTGTTTTTATCAGTGCTATGGCATGCACTGCTCTTGCCTCCCAATGTTGCTCGCTCTTCCTGAAAGAGAATAAACCTAATGAAATAATTGAATGTGCAAGTTTAGCATGTCTCCACAGAGCCCTCTTTTTATTTGCATCCTTATGCCATGAATCTTTGTCTCCCAGCTCTGGGAAATGAGTGTTTCATTCTTCCTCTCTCTCATGTCTTCGTTCGGTCTCCATTAGCTCCATCTCAAATCCCTCACATCACATTAGAGAGCCTTGTTTTATTTATACTTGAAGCATCAGTGCAGTCATATATATTGAATCCTTTGGAAAGAATGCTCTCAACTGTCTCCTTTTGTTGGGGTTCTGGGCAGGGTGCATTAAGGTTAATTACCTAATAATTTACAGCACAAAATGCTTCTGCAGACATTTTGATTTCCACTAATTGTGAAACGGAACAAAGTAAACAAACAGGTTGCTGGTTTTCCAGCTTCAGGAACTTGGCAAGAAATCCTTTGGTGGAGATTTTTGCTGGCCTCGCTTTGCCCTTCATTACAGTGGCACTTCGATGGCATTCGCTGGAGGGATTTGTTTTTTCTTAATATAACCCACACTCTAGAGTACAGATGAGCCACATTGCTTTGCTGCAGCATATCAAAGATTTGACTCTACACCATAATACTAATGAGTTTCAAAGGTTGAGGATTTCCATTTATTTATTTGCTTGCTTGCTTTTTAACACACAAAACCAAGGCTGCCATCCTATATCCAGTTGAGATTCCTGCATTGCAGGGGCTTGGACTAGATGACCACCAGGGTTCCTTCCAACTCTACAATTCTCTGATTCATTTGTATGAACTCAATGGGACATACTCCTGAGTGGACATGCATCGAATTGCACTGCAGAAAATGAAAGCAAATGATGGAACACATAGAAAACACTCTGCCAGTGTGGTGTAGTGGTTAAGAGCGATAAACTTGTAATCTGGTGAACCAGGTTCGCTTCCCTGCTCCTCCACATGCAGCTGCTGGGTGACCTTGGGCTAGTCACACTTCTCTGAAGTCTCTCAGCCCCACTCACCTCACAGAGTGTTTGTTGTGGGGGAGGAAGGGAAAGGAGATTGTTAGCTACTTTGAGACTCCTTAGGGTAGTGATAAAGCAGGATATTAAACCCAAACTCTTCTTCCACCAAGTCAGATCAGAGACCCACATAAGAAGAGCCTGCTGGATCATGCCAATGGTCCACCTATTCTAGCATCTTGATCTCACAGTGGCCACCTAGATGCCTTTGGGAAGCAGCACCTCAACTCAAGATCCTTCTCCTGTGGTTTCCAATATTTAGAAACATTGCTACCTCTCACTGTGAAGGCAGAATATAGCCATCACAAGTAGTAGCCATTGATAATCTTACCCTCCATGAATTTATCCAGTCCTCTTTTAAAGCCATCCAACTTGGTGGGCATCACTGCCTTGTGTATGGACAAGTTCTGTGGGGCAAACCTGATCTGCCTTTCAAACTAAGTGAGCCCCTTTTATCCCAATCCACAAAGCTCCAGGAAGTATGAGGTATCAACAGACACTGTAGGAGTGTCTTAACTCCAGCTACAGACATTGCCTCTGCAATTTGAACCTTCCTTAATGATTGTACCATTTCCCAATTAGATCCCTGACTGGGTAAGTTTAACAAGTTAATCCCACAATCTCCGAACAAACCACACATAATTTTTATAACCGTTCATTTCTGCCATAAGTGGCTCTACATGACTGATTAGCCTGTGAATCTGTGACTTGTCCACTACACATTGAGCTTCGTTGACTGAATGGGGATTTGACTTCATATAACCTCAATCCAACTCCAACACACTCTCTGGTTAATGCATCCCTCTGACTACAATCTGCAGTATCTTTAGAGACTGAGTTAATTCTAATTCACCAAATATAAAGCAAGGGTAAAGGACCTCTGGACAGGATCATCTGGATAGCAAAACAGATTGAAAAAGGGATGAGAATTATATGAGAATTGTATGAATTATATGAAAACGATGTATCGTTGGTACTTAACTCCTAGCAAATTAGCTAAAATGTCTAAAACAAGGTTAAATACATGCTAGAAATGTAAGGGAAAAGAAGGCACCTTTTATCACATGTGGTGGACTTGTAAAGTAATAAAATAATTTTGGGAGATGATATAATGAACTGAAAAAAAATATTTAAATGTTTTTTAAAAACCCAAAGCTTTCCTTCTAGGAATTCTAGGTGCCAAGATAGCAATGGATCAGAAAAGACTATTCAAGTACGCAACCACTGATGCTTGGATGTCCCTACCAAAGAAGAACAGCAGATTAAACTGATGGATTATGCTGAAATGGCAAAAATGACCAGAAGAATTAGAAACTAGGAAGACCAAAATTTTAATAAGGAATGGGGGGAATATATAAATTACCTTAAAAATCATTGTGAACAATTAAAATTATTAGTAGGATCGGAATGATACTTGTAGTTTAATGTTGAACTATGGTTGTAATGGAGATTTGATGGATTTGGATTAATAAAGAAGATGCGGGAGGGAAAAAGTTAACATAAGGACCCACAAAGGAGAGGAGGGAAGTTCAGGGAATTCTGTGGAATTCTCTTTTTATTCTGGTTGTTTGACAATTGTTTGTAAATTTCAAAATCTGAAAATTAAATATATATTTTTTTTAAAAAAAGAAAAATAAAATAAAGAAATATGTGGAGAAAAGTGGATAGAGAAAGCAGGTGGGTGTCATGTAAAAGAGGTGCATTTAGGGGGGTTCCCACATCTCTTCTGCACTTTATTGAACCTCTATGTTAGCATAGAATTGTAGAGTTGGAAGGGACCCCTAGAGTCATAGAATCATGGAATCATAGAATCATAGAGTTGGAAGAGACCACAAGGGCCATCGAGTCCAACCCCCTGCCAAGCAGGAAACACCATCAGAGCACTCCTGACATATGGTTGTCAAGCCTCTGCTTAAAGACCTCCAAAGAAGGAGACTCCACCACACTCCTTGGCAGCAAATTCCACTGTTGAACAGCTCTTACTGTCATGTTTAGGTGGAATCTTCTTTCTTGTAGTTTGGATCATCTAGTCCAACCCCCTGCAATTCAGGAATCTCAGCTAAAGCATCCATGACAGATGACCATCCAACCTCTGCTTAAAAACCTCCATGGAAGAAGCGCCTATCACCTCCTGAGGTATTCTGTTCCACCGTCAAACAGCTCTTACTGTCAGAAACTTCTTCCTGATCTTCAGCTTGAGATTTCACCATTCTGCCAATTTTAGCATCCCCCTCTTTTTTTTGGTGAACGTGAACCAATCAGTCTTACTTTCCATTTGAACATCATTGATGGATTGTACTAGTATAGAGTCACTCTTAATCTATCCAAATAGCCATGGTGGAGCATAATGAAGGAAGCTGTCTTTAAGGCATGGATGTTTTTAAATTAATGATTTTTGGGTACCTGCTGAGCACAGTAGGATTGCTCAGTATTAGGTGTTACTAAATCAGACCTTTTAAATATATACATAATACATCAGTAGGAAGAAATGCATTTTAGCAGAAACATTACAGACCGAATACGTATAAAATGGTGTAAACTGATCAGCCTTTTCTTCAAGCTGGTGGAGAAAAGCCTAATTTATGAAGATTTGCTCCCTGCTGCATTGTTAAACCAAGAATGTTTGCTTTTTAAAGGAGCCTGACAAAAGCTTCTCTCAGGGACACAGCCCAGGCAATCTGAGCTGAGCTTCGTAGGGTTTGCATTTAATGGAAAATCAATGCTATTGATTACCTGAAATAAAAGATGCTCTGCAAAAAGTTATTGTGAAATCTAGTAGTCTCAAAGCTTTTTAAAATTATTTTCAGCTGATAAGAATCAGCATGAATTTCCCATGGAAAATACAGTAATGAGCATTTAAAATGATTAACTGGATGTTTTGCCAAGGAAATGTGTGCCGGTAGTTTGAAAGAGCACCTCATGTTCCTACTTCCTTTTTGACCCAAGCCTCTCTGCATGAAAGATTTTCCGGAGATGCTTAATAGCAACATTTAAAGATCCCCCACCCACCTTTCTAATGATTAAATACAGATATTCATCAAAGAAGTGTCAAAATCATGAAGGGGCAAGAATTCATTTATGACAATGCAAAGCCCTTAAACATAAATGGGAACTTCTTGGCATGCATTCACGATGCATCATTCAGTAATACTTTTAACACAACATCTTCAGCATTCAGATGAAACGTTGAACCACAATTCATAGGTGCATATATTCATCTAGATTTTATTCACCTCAGAACTTCCTTTTCATAAACAGCCTTCAATACAACATCCACATTCAGTCTAGGGTGTGAGTGCTGGCATGATATAATAATAAATAATTAGGTAACAAAACAACAACAACACAACACAGCAAATTGGAAGTGTATGTGTGTGTATGTGTGCAGCTTTTCAAAAACTTGTAATTTCTAGATCAAGTGTTCAAGTAGTGGCACACACATGGTGAGGAACTTTGAATTTGGGATTGGGGCACATCATAATCACCTAGAGGCCACCTTAAGGCAACTTGGGGGTCCAGGGTTGCAAACTAGTCCGGTGCTTGGGATAAATAACAGCAAAATTCTCAGACTCTTGGTTGAGTTCATCAGGAAGCATTATCTAGAATAAATAACATTTGTTGACTCATAATTTTCCTCAGCAGATAGACTAGGGCAGAGATGGAGGACGTTTTTCAGTCTGAGGCCTTCATTCCATCATGGTATATACTACTCAACCATTCCGTCTTAAGCGAGACATCTCTCCACCCCAGCTTCTGATTCCATCCCAGGATGTTCTGTTTTGGCTCCCGTGCTCTGGCATGACTCAGCTGGCTCGTGCCAAAGCATGAGACCAAAATATGTGTGTCTTTTGGCCTCCATGCTCTTCTGTGAGTCAGTTGGCTCCTGTCAAAGCACAGGACCAAGAGACATGTGTCTTTGGGTGCTGTGCTCTCACCTTGAGCCTGCACGCAACCCTTTCCTCTTCCTCTCCATCCTCCATGTCACATGGCCCAAGGGGGCCTCCAGAAGTCCCCGCACTTAGAATTTCAGCTGGAAAGAGGTAGAAATCATTGCGGCCCTAGTGTTTGTGTTGAGGGCTGGGAGGGGAGGGGGCCAGAGAGCAGAAGAAGAAGAAGAGCTTGGATTTGATATCCCTCTTTATCACTACCCGAAGGAGTCTCAAAGCGGCTAACATTCTCCTTTCCCTTCCTCCCCCACAATAAACACTCTGTGAGGTGTGTGGGGCTGAGAGACTTCAGAGAAGTGTGACTAGCCCAAGGTCACCCAGCAGCTGCATGTGGAGGAGCAGGGATGCAAACCCGGTTCACCAGATTACGGGTCTACTGCTCTTAACCACTACACCACACTGGCAACAGTTGGGGAAAAACAACAACAAAAAACAGCAGTGCAAGGGCCCATCAGTGGGATGATGCGGGGTGGAGTGGTTAGCCCCGAGGGAAAGAGGGAGCCAAGTGAGTGGGGGCCTGAATGAGAGGGGTGGGCCCTCCATCAAGGTGTTTGATGTGATGGGGAGACTCACTAAGGGTGGTGGATGTATCCATGGAGAGGTAAGGACCTGCAGTACGAGGTTTCTAGCCCCCTTAATGCCAAACTGTTGCAAACTGATTATTCAATAAAGGAATGGCCAGTTTTCACCCCATCTCAGTGTGCTGGCTTTCAGTAGCCCTTCCTTGCTCCCTTACTGTGGGCAAAAGGAAACTCTGTATTGGGGTCCCCCAACTAAGGCCACTGCGGGACTTGTTTATCCAGCCCGCGGCGCTCCCTGCCGCCCACTCTTACCCACGCTGCGCTGTACGGCTGCCCATTTCCTGGTCGGAGGAGCACTGGAAATATCCTTGTGCGCATGTGCAAGCGTTATTTGCACATGCACAAACGTTATTTCTGGTTCACATCCGAGTCGGAGGAGGCCCGTGCACATGCACACAAGCTATTTCCGGTGCTCCTCTGACCTGGAAATAGCATGTGTGCATGCATATGGGCATTCGCTCCTCTGTCCTCCGGCCCGCCACACGATCACCGCTGGATACACCGGCTCGAGGCGTGGTAAGTTTGCTGACCCCTGCTCTGTATCAACTAAAGAATGGACCAAGAGGGGCTTAACGTTAGACTTCTGCTGGTGTACTTTGCATTGAATTTCAGCACTAATGAATTTATTGGCCTTCTGGAAGCAGAAATGAGACTCTTCAATTGGTATCTAGATGGGCAAAGTGAATCTGCAATGGGATATTTAAAGGCATGTAATGAGCTAAATGGTGCCCTTGCCTGGCATAAAAACCAAACATTTCTACTGAGCAGAGCTGTATGTAGCTTTATTAATTGTTTTGTGAGATTAAGGGGATTTTTTAAAAAGTCTATTGTTATTTGTAATCATCTGTTTTGCATTTACCTTTTGCTCAAGGGTGGGTGTTTCTAAAACATATTTTTATCCTAGGAATAAGCCTACTTTATGAAATGTAAACAGAGTAAGGGAGCATACAGTGTTTGCCTTCTACCGAGACTGAGGCATTTCACTCAGTTTTGTCTACCATAATTGCAGACCGCAGAGGTGTTTCCCTGCACAGCTGTTCTGCCAAAAGTTCTGGATGCCTAAGGCAGGGTTATTTAGAATTCAGATAGGTTTTATTTTCGGGATATGGAAAATAAAGAACAGATCAAAAGGAGATAGGCATGATCTTACAGCTCCATCTTTTGCCAGAGACCCCCTTTCCATTCTTGGGGAGGCAATAGGGGAAACTCCTTACAGGTGATATCTGTAGCACTGAGATTCTCTTTGGCCCTTGATGGGCTTATATGCTATCTGGTGCTGCAGATAACACTTGAGAACCTGTTCCTGGGGCCAGCTCCCCATGGCTTTGTCTTGCGAGGTCTTCAAAGGGATGTTCTAGCCTCGATATATTATGATTCACATGGGGATGCAGGGGCCTTATCTCTAGAGGACATGTGGCCCCACATTTCCCACTTCTTCACTTCTTGATGAAAGATGGGCAAGACTAGAGGTGCTTCTGCTGTGGCAGACAGCTACAGAATGATCTCGCCCAATTGTCAGGTGAGCACATCCTTGTTAATGAGCCACTCCCTCAAGATTTCAAAGAAGAATAAAAACAGCATCACATGAATAAGCTGTTATATTGCATTGCCTGATTCTTCTTCAGCAGCTGCTCATGATGCTGTTCCACAAGATACAGAAGATGCATTTTGTTGTAATTAGAATGATAAGAACAAACTGCTTGATGTTTATACAGGGTAAAAGCCTCACATTCCCCCAACCCCAGGTTCATTCTCCTAATCCTATCCATTGGTGCTGAACAAAAGTTTGCCCACTTTAAAATTTGCAAGATTCTCTAGGTTGGCTTCAAAATCTTCTCTTTTCAACTTGGAATATTTCCACAAGGCTTGAAATTTTGCAGTGCTGAATTCTGACTGCAGAACTTCAGCGCTGGCAGTTTCTATTCAGTTTTCCACAGCAACAGGCGAGGGGAGGAAGGCTAAATAGTTCAGATGACTGAAATACTATTCATTGGAATCCAGGTACAAAGCAGAGTTTCAGGATATTAAAATGACGATAGTATTAGAAATGTTACAGCTATTATTTAACTTTAAGAGAGAGAAAATAAAACAAGGTGGAATCTCCATATCCAGATATTTAAGATATTAAGTATTGAGACAAAGCTTCTTGTTTCTAATGGTCATAGGTAATGAAGCAGACATTGCCATTGGAGGCATCTGCAATTGTTCTGACACCAGATTCCCCCTCCCCTATAACATGTGATCAGCACTAATGATTAGGATTGTCTTCGTTCCTTTAATGTTCTTCTGTTTAATTTGAGCTTTAGTTAAACTAGGAGAATTTCTAAAATTAATTCTGGAATTGGAGGGTTGTATCCAAAGCTTCTGTGCACAATCGTAATGAACGTCCAGTACTGCAACAGGATTTTACCTTTCTCTCCTGGCACTGTAGTCTAAACCACAGAGCCTAGGGCTTGCCAATCAGAAGGTTGGTGGTTCGAATCCCCGTGACAGAGTGAGCTCCCGTTGCTCGGTCCCTGCTCCTGCCAACCTAGCAAAGCACATCAAAGCGCAAGTAGATAAATAGGTACCACTCTGGCGGGAAGGTAAACGGTGTTTCTGTGCGCTGCTCTTGTTCGCCAGAAGCGGCTTAGTCATGCTGGCCACATGACCCGGAAGCTGTACACAGGCTCCCTCGGCCAGTAAAGCGAGATGAGCGCAGCAACCTCAGAGTTGTTCGCGACTGGACCTAACGGTCAGGGGTCCCTTTACCTTTATCCAAAGCCTTCTGTGCACAATCGTAATGAACTTCCACTACTGCAACAGGATTTTACCTTTCTCTCCTCCCCACAGCTCCTCAATTGTCCCTGAAATCTGCCCCAGAGGGTGCCCCAATACCCCAGAGCAGATTTTGAAGAAGTGTGGGGAGCTGGAGTGGGCAGCAGTGAATAAGAAAGTGAAGTCCCATTGTGTAACATTAGATTCCATCTAGAGTGTGCAATTTATTATGACTTTCAGTTACTAAGCATACACACAAATGGACATGCACACACACAGTGTTGTTGATGTGCTTGTGTGTCTGGTCCTGGAAAGTATGAGCCTACCATGGATTTTGGAGAAAGCATGTCAAGCACTGGCCTACAGCAGACAGATGAAGCAATGAGACTAAAAGGCAGAGAGAGTTGATGGTCTACTCTGAAAGTCAAGAAGCTGAAGTAGGAAAGCAAGAGTGGACAGACCCCACTAAGTGCTGGTGCTGGATGCTGACTGGGCCCTTATATCAGGGCTGAGAAAACTGTGCCCCTTCATATCTTGTTGGAGTGCAGCTCCCACTATCCATGACCGTAGCACATGGTGGCTGAGGCTGGTGGGAATGAGAGTGCATCAATATTTGGAGACCACAAGTTCCTGTCCCTTCCTGGTATACTTCCGGAGCCTGTCTACCCATCACAGACCAGGCCTGTGTGTAACAGAATGGGTAGATTTAAAGAGGCAGCCCTATGGTCTGCAGTGAGGCCATCAATCATCTCTCCATCACTGGTGGGCAGATTGTTTGAGGTGATGAGCAGTTTTGCCACGTGGGGCCCTTGAGCAGGAGGGTGCTCTGGATCATAGGCTGAAGCCCCTGAGGATTCGGGCTCAGGAATTTCAGGTCTGGGAGTCCCAGGCTCCAATAGTTCCTGGTTGCTGGACTTGGGCTCCATGTTGGGTCCCAAATCTAGTGTTTCTGGATTTATATTGAAGAAATGTAAGTTCAGAAAGACTTCCAAAACATGAGAGTAGCCAGCAAACAGGACAAGTTCCTCAACATTCTTTGGTGTTCTGTAGAGGTGGGAATAGTAGCTTCATTTTCTTGGAACACTTTCCCCCACACTCTGTAACCCAAGCTTGCTGGTTTTTAATAAATTAGCAGTGTGATTCATGTTTACTTTTAGAAATCTCCTGTGAACATACATTCCTTGCTTCTCTTTATAATGTTGTGTTATACATTTTGTGTTAGATATGTTTTCCATTATGCATCTGTTACATTTCATATATAAAGTTCAGGATATAAGCCTCCTGGAGCCTAAGGGATTAGAAGGATAGAAATGTAATAATTTAATAATAAATATTAAAATCCTGCTACTGCTTACTGTGGAATTTTCATTTTGCTGTCTAGCTAATTCACACTTTTCTATTAGGTAGCTAGGTACTAATTTATCTCTTCAGTTCTGACTCAACAGACCATGAAATCTCATGCATCCAATTGACTTTGATGGCTGTTAAACACTTCCTTATTTATCACAATACTATCTGCGACTTTTATTATGTGTTTAATTACCAGAAAACTTTTCAATATGCTCTGCTTTTGATTTCTATCATTCATTTCCGCAGTCATTTCTGGGTAGAAGCAAAATCTCATTGAACTATTAAAATCCATTGATTCATTAGTGTGATGTACAGATTAACTTGGTAATACATGTAAAGTCATCATGTTGAGAATTGTTTTCTCAGTTGCCTAAAGGAGGAGTGGAGAAGCTCAGACCCAGGGGCCACATGTGGCCCTCCAAACCTCTCTCTTTGGCCTTTGGAACACTTCCTGGATCATGCCCACTCCCATAGGTCTTACTGTCCTTGAGTGTTTTTTATCTGGCTGGAATGTGTCTTTGTCCCCTGCAAGACTAGATATATAACTCAGGTGGTTAGGAAGGCCCAACAGAGACTCCATTTCCTCAGGGTCTTGAGAAAGAACAATGTTAAACAACAATTGATGACCTCCTTCTACCGGTCCACAATAGAAAGTGTCCTCTCATATTGTATCACAGTGTGGTACGTTAGCTTGACAGCCACAGACAGAAAGTCTTTACAGAGGGTGGTGAACACAGCACATGATATCATGGGCTGTCCCCTGAGCCCGCTAGATGGTATCGCAAGGGATCAATGCCTTAGGAGAGCGAGAAAAATTCTCAGGGACAATTCACACCCCGGCCAGCACCTCTTTAATGTTCTACCCTCGGGCAGGAAATACGGAAGTCTAATCAGTTGTACCAACAGGCTAAAAAACAGTTTCTATCCGTGGGCTGTTAAGCTGGTGAACAGAAAATAATATAGTGCAACTGACTTTCGGGGTTGGTGTGTTGTGCGACAAGCACACAGAGTGCAATGAGATTGACTGTTTGTGTGGGGGCGGAGGCTCGGTTAATTTCATTGTACACAGGTTGTACATTGACAATAAAGGTATTCTTATATTATTATTATTAGATGGGCAAATAATAATAATAATAATAATTTTTATTTGTATCCTGCCCTCCCCGGCCAAGGCCAGGCTTAAAGTGGCTAACATCATAAAAACAACACAATACACATAAAACCAGACATCAATTAATTACAATACATCTTAAAATTAATTCAGACAAGTTAAAATCTGGGCAGGTGGCAATTATCAGGTTGGAATTGAGAGTGGTTAATACTTGCCAGGACCAACTGTTTTCACTGATCATACAAGGACCTATGAGCGGGTTGGGGCCTCCTTTGGGCTTGTTTTGTACAAAGAAAAGTAAGTCAAACTACATCCTGCCCAAAGGTCTGGTGGAACAGCTCCGTCTTGCAGGCCCTGCGGAAAGATGTCAAATCCCGCAGGGCCCTGGTCTCTTGTGGGAGAGCATTCTACCAGGCTGGGGCCACAGCGGAAAAGGTCCTGGCTCTAGTCGAGGCCAGTTTAATTTCCCTGGGCCAGGGCCAGGGCGGAAAAGGCCTTGGCTCTAGTCGAGGCCAGTCTAATTTCCCTGGGGCCCAGGATCTTCAATGTGTTCTTGTTAGCAGACCATAAGTTCCTCTGTGGGGCATAACAGAAAAGGCGGTCCTGTAGGTACAAGGGCCCTAGGCCGTACGATGGTCCTAGGCCTGTGATGAGGCAGGTCTATTAACCATGATGCTTAACCATGATGCTGCCTGTCTGGAAAGAGGATGGAGTTATGAGCTTTATGAGGGAACCCCTGACTTTTGCATGGCTGGAATGTGACAGCCAAGATGTTGGATGTGACATCCATTGCTTGCTGCTCACTGTTGCATCTGGCCCCAGAAGGTTGACCATGGGAGAATGTGGCCCATAGGCTGAAAAGGGTCTTCTTTCCTGGTCTAAACTCATAGAATTGTCGGATCGTCTAGCCCAAACCATGCAATGCAGGAATCATGACTAATGACTCCCTGATGGGTGGTCATCCAATCTCCGTTTAGAAACCTCCACTGAAGCCCATTCCACCGTGAAACAGCTCTTATTGTCAGAATGTTATTCCTAACATGTACTTTGTTCCAGGGCTTTTGAACTGATTGATTAGATGAAAGTGGTGATCTAAACCAGACAATTGCTTGTTCTGACAAATTGCCAATATATGCCCTTCTGTGCCGAAATTTCAGAGCCTCTTTTTGCTCCCAAGTTGCTGGTAACATCCCAGAAGGCCACCAACAGTGCAATCTCATATGTGGCAACCCAGTAGGAAGTCCTGTAAGAGTTTAATGGGTGTGGGATTGGCATGGGCCTGTCCAAGAACACATTGCAAAAGTGGATTAGGAGATGTAAACTGAAATGCAGGATTTACTGGAGTATGTTCTCCTATCTTCAGTTTTGACCCAAAGCCACCACAAATGCAGGGGGGATGGCTAATTTGCATTTATTGTGCCATTTGGAAAGTCTGTGTTGAAAAGTCCCTAAATCAATGTGCTTAATCATGCTTAACTTTGTGTTGGTTTGTAGCCAGGAAGCTTCTGAGGCTAACTCCTCAGAAACCTTACAAAGTGATTTTAAAGTTTTTTAAAATAATGATTGCCCATGCTAATGTGAGGATAATTGCTTGTGTGAGTTAAATGCCAGATTAGTCCTTAAAATGACACTTAGACATTTCATTCATTGCACCATGTCAGAAGTCATTAAGTCTCACTGTCTCAGGGCTAAACTGGACACGACACTGAATGCGTTGTTGAATTTAATATACATGGGTTCCTTTAAAATATACAAATAACTGCCTGGAGTGGGGTGGGGGCTGATGGTGGAGGACTGGGATTATGGTGGAGAGGAACTTAGCCTTTTCCACCTACTATGATCCCAATGGCATTGAGGAGAGCTTTGCTTTCAACCCAAATAGAAGCACTGATATGGTCATCAAGAGGTGTCTCACTTCCATGGGTTCTTTTTCGTGCGCAGAGGGAAGGCTAGGCAAGATGGTTGTTGTTTAGTCATTTAGTCGTGTCCGACTCTTCATGACCCCATGGACCAGAGCACGCCAGGCACTTCTGTCCTCCACTGCCTCCCGCAGTTTGATCAAACTCATGCTGGTAGCTTCAAGAACACCATCCAACCATCTCATCCTCTGTCATCCCCTTCTCCTTGTGCCCTTCATCTTTCCCAACATCAGGGTCTTTTCCAGGGAGTCTTCTCTTCTCACGAGGTGGCCAAAGTATTGGAGCCTCAGCTTCAGGATCTGTCCTTCCAGTGAGCACTCAGGGCTGATTTCCTTAAGATGAAGGCAAGATGGTTACCCAGTGGTAACTGCCACTTGCTCCCTTCCTGTCCAGCCATGGTGGAGACACCAAGTCCTTGACCGCCCAGTGTGTCTGTACTTGCCAGGGCTGTCACCTGAATGAGGCAGCAGGGATGGAACTGCCGACAGTCAGATAGCAACTACAGTGCAAGGCTGAACATTTCCCCATCATCTTCCAGCTGAGGCACATCAGTTGGAGTGGTGGTTGCAGCAGCTGTGGGCCCTGCCAGAGCCCTGGACTCTGGAACTTGTTCAATGAGTCTGTGTGATAGCCTCAGTCCAAGTCAGTACATAGCAGACATCACCTTTCTCCTGGTGGCTGGTAGAGTGTCTGTGCATCCCCCACATCAGACGACGTTTCACATCAGTTGTTTATCCTTTGAAGGAAATAATTAACTGAAACACATATCTCCATCTAAAGCCAATGGCTCCACTCTCGAGAATGGAAATCACAGTTATTTCTTTAGTCATCCTTTTTCTGTCTCCAGTTGCTGGAGCCATTTGAAGAAGTGAATCCTGTTTCTCCCCTGATATTTGTAAATTCTCTAATGAAGGTAAACACCTGCTTTATCCTAAGCCCAGTAAACGAATCTCTGTAGCCCTTGCGCTGGTACCCTTTGAAGGTATATCGCTTGATTCAGCAATATGCTGATATATGGGTTTTGCTGTGAAGCAGGCTATTGTATGCTAGCCTTAAAATATCTCTGAAAATTATTCAAAATATGAGTGAAAATGGATCCAGAGTTCATTCCCGTCACCAGGTAGACATGGCTAAATCTTCAACAAGACGTATGCATGCGTATCAAGGAGTAGGATTGCAGCCTAAATCAATGGGTTTATTTTATTTACAGCTATTTCTATTATCTCACAAATTGTGCTTTAAGAAAGGACTTGGAAAAATTTAGAAAGTTATATAGGACCTCATTGTTGGTGGTGGTGGTGGTTAAATTTGTATACCCCTTTATACCCATAGGTCTCAGAGTTGTTCACAACACAAATTTACAATATACAAAGCACAAAATTATTATTATTATTATTATTATTATTATTATTATTATTATTATTAATAATAATAATAATAATAGCATAATCAAAACAATTAACAATGCTAATGTATATATGCTAATAAACAATACACCCCCCAACAAAACCCCTAAGCAACCGCAGCCCACAAATACAAACATCAAATTAACATATAACATTTTAACAACCATTTAAGACAACCCCACCCTCCAAATAAAACAGCACCTCCTACCCAAGTTAAAACCCCATCCCACTTAAAACAATAATGGTCAACCAGTAACCTGAAATAAAAAGCTTCACGTGGATTCCCCTCTTACTTTATGCAGAATAGACACTATTGTGTTCAAGTCCTGTTTGTTTGCTTCCCAGAGGTATCTGATTGGCCATTGTGAGAACAATATGCTGGATTAGATGAGTATCTAGCTTGATCCAGCAGGGCTCTTCTTATGGAATTTACAGAAATTCCAGCTATTTGTTTTAACAAGTAGTCTTTTATAGGAATTAGCACCATAGAAATCATAGTTATAAAGGTCCTCAAAACCTTTCTGGTCCAACCCACTGTTGATGCAGGAAGCCCAACATCCTGAGAGGTCAGCATCCAGCCTCTGCTTAAAATGAAAGACATCTGTTCCCCCGTCAGACAGCTCATACTGTCAGGACATTCTTCCTAACATTTAATCTAAATACCTAATATTTTTGAAAGTGAATCATTAATGAATCATGCGCTGTGTGAAATTCCTTCCTTTGACTTGAACCTACTGTCAATCAACTTTATTGGGAGTGCCCAGTTTTTGTTTTATGAGAAAAGGAGGGGGTGGAATTCTCTCCACACAGCTCTTCACATCAGTCGCAATTCCGCAAACCTTTGTCACGTTACGGATAAGAAGAACATATCTCCATCAAGACAAAGGCATCACCTTTCTCCCAGTGGCTGGTAGAGTGTTCTAACTGTCTTTTTAATTAACCCCAAAGCCATACACACTTTTGTCTTTCCTCATAGAAAATTTCTTCATTTATTTGATCATATGTTTTTGTTGGCACCCATCTGTATCGGGAGACAATGGAAGTGTGCGCCTTTGTGGGTGAAGTCAAACTGTTGGAATGTTGCAATGTCTGCTGTGGCTGGAGATACAGGAGAATTTTGTTGTTGTTGTTGCAGCTAGGGCAGATGAAGGCATCCGATTGTGCTGCTGCAAATGCACCATAACATTTCTTATCTCTGCGCTCCTCCCAGTGATAATTTAAGCCCTCCTATATTATTATAATTATTGTTATTTTACTTATTTATATTCCACATTTTTCCCAGACAGGGACCCAATGCAGCTTGCAGCAAAAAATAGAAACAGCTAAAAACAAAGAAAAAAAACATCATTAAGAGCAATTAAACAGTAATATAGATCTAGATTAAAACATATAGAGAATACAATACAGTGGTACCTCGGTTTACGAACTTAATTCATTCCAGAAGTCCGTTCTTAAACCAAAGCTGTTCTTAAACTGAGGTGCACTTTCCCTAATGAGGCCTCCCGCCGCCGGTGCCCGTCCACTGTTCAGCTTCCGTTCGTAGACAGAGGTAAAGTTTGCAGAGTTCTTATACCGAATAGTTCGTAAATAGGGCTGTTCTTAAACCGAGGAACCACTGTATATGACTTTTACAGTTCCGTGACATCCTTTAGAGATGGGAAGACAATATTCCAAAAGTGGCTGCACCATAGATTCTTTATGTGCAGGCCAGAAGTGTCCACTCCTGTCCCCCCAAATTTGTGCAGGCACTAAAGCAGGAACAGCCAGGGGCAGAGGAAGAAGGGTGCGGTGGGGGCGGGTTGCCCCAGGTGTCACCACTGAGGGGGGTGACAAAATGCTGGGCAGCACTCACCGCAGGGCCTGCAGCGTGCCTGAGCCACACGTCTCTCCTGGGAGTGACACAGTGGCTTGGGTGCCCGCAGGCTCTGCACTGCCCCCAAATGGTCTGCCTTCTGCCTCCCCCTCAGCTGAGTGGGAGGGAGGCTGAGTGGGAGGAGGTAGGCAGACTCCTTGGAGGCCTCGCAGAGCATCCTGGCCTGGCTGGCCCCACCCCATGGGCAGCTGGCCCCATCCCTGGGCACAGGGCACACACACCACCCCAGGCGCCCGATTGGGTTGCTCTGCCACTGGGAACAGCCAACATAGTGGGGTGGTATCGTGCTGCCAGGACAGGAAAGTGGCAGAGCAGAGCAGTGACAAGGGCAGGGTGCACAACTGCACCAATGGGAGTGCCTGATTGGGTTTTGCAAAGCCCCAACCTCACCCTGCCCAATCCTGGTAGCCAGCCATGATTTTGCCAGAAGAGCAGCAGTGTATCACCACCCTACTGAGCCAGCCACTCCTGCATTTGCCTCGTGCCTTAATTCAACTCATGAAGAGGAGATTGGTGACAACTGTGTCAGCTGCACTTCCCCTGGTGCCATCTCTGCTGCCCTCCATGAGTTGGAAGGTGACTGTTTGCAATTGCACTCTCCCAATGTTCCACATTGCATGGGCAACTTCCATTAATACATTAGGTTCCCTTGATTCAGTTCACATATAAAGGTGAACTTATTTAATTTGCACCTTCTGAAACAATATGTGAACCGAAACACAGCCCTCTTTCGTAATTCATACTTTTCTGAATTAGCTAGAACTTTTTCCAAATTTCACAACGCCAAATAATACGTACAAGCAAAGACTAGGCATGAAAAGCCATATATTAGTGCACAGAGCATGCAAGATTGCTTTGCAAAAATGTGTATATTAGAAGAACTTTGCACCAAAAAGTTAATGAATTTTCAAGGGTCTTTTTAAAACAAATAAACAACAACAACTTCAAGTTGATGTAGAAATGTGGAGAACTGAATCTAATATTGGGGGGAAATGAGAAACTCATTTGAGAAATCAAAATTGACAGATTAACTCTTCCCTGTTCCCTACTACAGATGGATGCCCTTTAAGTTATAGGGGACAACAAGGAATGGATAGAGCTGTTACAGTCATCACTGTTATCCACCCCCCTGCACATATTGAATTAATGTACAAGACAAATTCCTGAGCAGGGCTCAAATGTCATGACCAGCTACACTTAAATGAAACCGTAGCCTTTTCTCTCTCTCTGAAACCATTGTCCTTTTCTCTTTCTGATATATACTGGATTCGCTTTATTTTTATTCTGGGGTTTGCAGTTGGGTGAGTATACCAGCAAGCTATTGGCACATAAATTGCACCTTGTCTATAAAACAATTCCCCCAGTATCATTGCAAAACTGAAATAATTCTGTTTCACTTACAGATACTTTTAGGAGGCTAAACTGGTTTCCCTTATCTTCTGGGGGGAAATGAGCTTCTCGAAAACATGGTGCATAAATACATAAATAATCCATCCCCTAACTATTTCAAAGATAAATATCAGCTGCTAACCTCAATTCACTGAGACAACATCAGATGGAATGCTAAAGGGAATATGAGTTTTCCTGAAGCTAGTATGAATTTTGACAAAACATCTTTAACAAACTGAACTACACTGTGCATTATAAGTTGGTCTCTGACGGCATCCCCACATCTGGAACTATTTTGATGTTTCAGAGGGGAATTCAACCCTCTAGTTGATGCTTGTTTGTCCAGTCTTTTAAAGCTGTCCTATGTTATTTTTCTAAGTGTGTGGGAAAGGGATCTTCCACAGGATATCTCCTCGGTTTTGATAGCCAGAGGTTATTAAAGCAGGACACACGACCACCCCAATACCCAAGCCCATGCAGAGCATGTCTGAGGCCTGGAGGAGGAGTCTCATTAGAATAAAGTTCTAAGTAAACTCAAACAAAAAAGCAGATGGTCCCTGGTGTGCTGGCCCACCCCACTGGCCAGCTTAGCTCTCCAAGGCCTGGGGCAAGTCTACCCAGATGTCTTTTCCCTCTGCACAGGCCTGCCACCAGCAGTTCCATGCCATTTTGCTGGGCAGATGTCCTACCCCTACCCTTCAATGCCACATGCTCCTTACCCTTCTAGCTAGTCCAACCCTTTGTTTATCCTACTGGTACGGATATAGGACTATTCTGGCAGAAATGGGAGCTGAAATTGCAGGTGTTCCCTTATTTTCAGCAAATACAATCAGTGTTCACTGCTGTCATTGCTTTCAATCCGCAAACAATAAGTAATCATTTATATTTCCCTCCATTTGCACTGCATTTCCTTTATATTGCAATCACAATGAAACTAACATAATTTAAATGATTACATGAATCCAGCAGAAGATGAACAGTGGTGGCATGGAAACAGTGCTGCCTGTGATTAAAACAGTGCGGAACAGAAAACAATGCCTTCTTACATCCCAACAAAGCTGTCAACCGTCCCTTATTTGGCGGGAAACTCCCTTATCCCAGCGCAGTGTCCTGCTGCTGTCCCTTATTGATGATGTACCTTAAATTTCCCGGGTTTCATGTTCGCCCGGCTCAGGTGGGAAGCAGCGGCTTGGGGTCCTTTGCCGTGAGAGAGAGCATGTGCACGAGCTGCCGCATCTCTGTCTCTCCCTTTTCCCCCTCAGGGGTGCGTTGTGAGAAGATGGGTGGCAGCAGGCAGGCAGGCAGCCCCTCTCTTGTGAGACTTCCTCCGCACTGCCAGGGGAAGCCGGAGGCAGCAGCAGCAGCTGAGGAGGCGGCCTGAGGGAGGAGGAGGAGATGGGGAGGGACGCAGAAGGGTGGCACTTCAGGGCCGCCGCCGTGCCGCAACCTCCTCATGCCGGGCTCGCGGGTGGTGCGGGCGAGAGTTTCTCTCCCTCCCCCCCTCTCTCGGGTGGGGAAGGGCCGATGGAACTCCTCGTGCCAGGACGACGGCAGCCCCGACGTGCTGCTTAGAATACCCCCCAACCAGTGCAGCATCTTAATGTAGTGATTTCCACCTCTGCATCCTTTTCATAACTCGATTGTTATAAATCATTTGTCCATCCATAGTTCAAATTTTTACTACAAGTTTTCTGTCAATCCTACCAATGTATGTAACTCTTGACAATAGCTTTTCAAATAAATTATAAACTTTCCCCATTCTTTATTAAAGAGGTCCTCTTCCTGGCTTCTAATTCTGCCCGTAAGCTTTGCCATCTTGACGTCGTTCATCAGTTTTGTCTGCCACTCTTCTTTGGTGGGAGTTGTAGACCCTTAGGATTATCTAGTCCAACACCCCTGCAAAACACAGTCAGTCGCAGCAAAAGCAGCATGGCTCCATCAGTAGCGGATTTATGTAAAAGCTAAGCAAAATCCCTTATTTTGGCTGCTGATCCCTTATTTTCGAGGCTGCTGGTCTCCCTTATTTTCAGATCTGTAAGTTGACAGCTATGCATCCCAACCTACCGGCTTGATTCCATATTATGGAATGAGAAACTCTTGTGTGCCAATGTCTGCAGAGCAGAGTCAGAGAGATTTAAGAAAGCAGAAAAAGGGAATGACTCAGTGACAGAGAGGGAAGACACAGATAGATGGAATACTAACCAGGAAATAACGCAGCACTACAATACAAACAGAGGTCAGGAGAGGCACAGAGAATGAGTTTGAAACAGGTGTGCTTAGCAAAAGACTTCGTTTCATCTAATTCCTGCAGCTGATACTTCTGTGGTTGAAAACATCGTTTGCTTCACGTTAGACTACACATGGCATCCTGCCCAGCTAGTTAGGTTCACCTGATTGAGAAAATTCCATTTGCTCTCCCAAAGAGGAGAGCAATAGACAATGCTGGCCCAGTGTTGGGTCGGCAAACAACAATGACATAAAGAGTAAAAATGGCCAATTTGAGACCTACATACCTTCGCCAAAGCAAAGTGCAAGTCACCAGTTTTGGAGATGCCCTAAGAAAATCCTGAATGCTTGCCAAGGAGAAACTGTCAAGAAAAGTTTCCAGGAGAATGTGACTCATTCAGTGAACCTGCCAGAAACCAGCCTTTTGAAGGTTATGTCTGCTGGCTCTTCCTCAGAGCCAGCAGAAAGCAGGGATACTTTAAAGCAAGATCACTATGCACTGGTGACAGGAGAGAGGTGGGAAGGCGGACTAGAGATGGAAGGAAACATCCCTAGGGAATTCCATATGGGAATTTGTTTGACTCTTGGAGAAGGCTGTAAGGTGAATCAGATCTCTCCAGCTCTAGCTCCCAGAGCAGAAATGGGGAACCTATGACAACAAGCAACATTCCATCTAATCTTCCAGCATGACCACTGGTGAGGGACAAAGGGAGTTGTAGTACAGCAACTTCATGAGGACCACTGGTTCCCCACCCCAAATTATAGAGGCCATAAAGGTAAAGGGACCTCCTGACCATTAGGTCCAGTCATGGCCGACTCTGTGGTTGCGGCACTCATCTCGCTTTATTGGCCGAGGGAGCCAGCGTACAGCTTCCGGGTCATGTGGCCAGCATGACTAAGCCACTTCTGGCGAACCAGAGCAGCGCACGGAAACGCCGTTTACCTTCCCATCGGAGCGGTGCCTATTTATCTACTTGCACTTTGAGATGCTTTCGAACTGCTAGGTTGGCAGGAGCAGGGACCGAGCAACGGGAGCTCACCCCATCGCGGGGATTCGAACCACCGACCTTCTGATCGGCAAGTCCTAGGCTCTGTGGTTTAACCCACAGCGCCACCCGCGTCCATAGAGGCCATAGAATCATAGAATTGTAGAGTTGCAAGGGATCCCAAGGGTCATCTAATCAAGCCCCCTGCAATACAGGAATCTCAACCAAAACATCCATGGCAGATGGTTATCCAACCTCTGCTTAAAAGCTACCAATGAAGGAGCTTCTACCACCTTCCAAGGGAAACATTTTTAGCAGGCACTGAAAGAAAATATTCTGATGGCACCTGGCTAACATCAATTAGCAAGGAGCTCCAGAGTGTAGGAACTGATGCACTAAAAAATCAGTTCCTTACTAGTGCTGCTGTACTATATGTACCTACTTCATTGTCATTGGCCTCAACTTCCGTAAGTGCCAAAGTAGTCTCCTTTTTATTATGAAATGCACATGCTCATCCATATGCTCTATTTTTAAATGTCAAATGCTGCATAAAATGATTCATGTTACTGATGTTCCTAGCTAGGACCTTCTGAGCTGTAGTGTGTTTTGTTTAACCTCTGGGCATGAGAAAAGCAGCACTTTTTTAAGGTTTACAAATTCAGCTTATAGAAAAACTGGACAACTGCAGCCATGCAGAATTAATAGCTTGCACCTGTGAAATAAAGAGCTTCAGGCCACAACCATGCCTATAAAGTTAGGCTTTTTTACCCAGATATCCAGAATTCCATAGGTCACTTTGAACTCCTGCATTTGTCTTTAGCATTTTCACATTCATTCATTTCTTCCCTGTAAATGGCCCAAGATCTTTCCCCACTAGTCCTTGCCTACCCCACTGCCTTTTATGTTTTTACTGCAGTTTTACTGGTATTAGCTGCCCTGAGCCCAGCTCTGGCTGGGGAGGGTGGGGTATAAATAAAATATTATTATTATTATTATTATTATTATTATTATTATTATTATTATTATTATCTCACCACCCCCTATCAAAAGAAGGCCCATAACACAGTGTCATGGAACACCATTTATATGCTAAAAGTCCTGGTTTCAATCACCAGCCTCTCCCATTCAAGTAACTCAAAAGTCAAGATGGGAGTCCTCAAACTGGTACCCTGGGAAGCCAGTTAAGAGTAGAAAACACTGGACCAATGATCCAATTCAATCTAAGGCAGCATCATATGTTCATCTGCAAGAATTGCCCAGCTAAACAGACAAATTAAGCAGGAAGAACTTGGTGCAATTAATGCATGAGAACCTGAAGTAAATTGCTTGCACAAGGAGAAAGAGTTGAAGAAAATGGGGCATGAAATCACTTGAGTGCAAGTATGCATTGGAGAGGTGCATTAGGAACAAAGGAAACTGTTGTTAAGTCAAAATATTGGTCCACCCAAGTCCACCCAGTGGCTTTCTGGGGTTTCAAAAATGAGTTTTTTCCCATCGGGCCAGGAAAATTCTAGGGATTGAACCTGGGATTTTCTGCCTACAATGCACATGCTCTGTCACTGAGACACAGTGCTGGTGGGGAATTAAATGGTTATTTTAGTCTTTAAAATAAAATCTGGAATCCTGAGTATTTGCAAAAAAAAAAAATTAATCAAAAAGTGAACGTGCTATCAATACAGACATTGGATTGCACTGCTTGCTGCATTTCACGCTTCAAGGTCCATGCTTCATATTGTGGAGAAAACTGCTTGTGTGCCGAGGTCCCCAAGCCACCCCAATAAAACACAAATCACACATAATTTTTGTTTAAGGTTTTTGGCATAATTTTGGCCACAACTTTATTAAAATACAAAATATGTGAGTTGTTGCTTAGGCATTGGTTGTGACTATCTGACCCCTCACGGGGACAGACTGACATTCACACACCCACGAAAGTCAGAAAGGGAAAACATTTTGGGAAGAAAGATGGAGCTGAGTACCATGCCCTCACCTCTCCCCAAATGCTCCCAGGGGCTCTTGCACGGCTCTTGCCCCTTGACAGGGGTTCAGACAAAAGCATGGTGAACCCCTGGATTCCTTTAACGGAATACCCTTGCAGCAGCAACATTGGAGGGGCAGGCACAGCCAATCCATGCTGCTCCACCAACCAATTCAAAAAACCAATGCCTAACCGCAACCTTACAAGTTGTGACGATTTGCTACACAGTAGGCAAAAGCCAAATGGCACCAGCCAATCAGCCAAATGGACAAAATTCCTACCAGGCCCCTGCCCCAAAAGCAAACGACCCCATGACAGGCATAGCAAGGTCATGGAGAGCAACCCTAAATACAGGGAGGGTGGGTGGGCGATCCGATGCACACAACGAAAAGAGGAAGCTCAACGCTGCGTGCAGGGACTATATACTTTCTAGCTGTCAATCACAAAATGGCAACATCAAATTCTCCCCAACAACAAGAAGGAGCCCAATCACTAAGGTGGCCAGCTATCTTTACCCGCCCAGCAACAGGGGGATGTCTTGACGGCCCCCACCACAACACGTGCTCTCCATGAAGGAGAACACACTTTCTCATATAAGAACTGGTAATTCTAAGATGTTTCTCTCTCCATTTAACTACTTGGGATGCCTCCACTGGAAACTTGCCTCCTGGCAGAAACACTTCCCCCAAAACATTTGTGGTTCCAAAATATCAAGAAGTGAAGTTGAGGAACACATTAGCCACTTGAGGGACTAAGAGGCGTCACCAACATGTCACCCATAGGTGCCAATGTGCTTGCCAATACCTCGTTTTATGTAGTATTTTGTAGCATGGGCTATGTTAATGTTATGTACTGAAGTTCTCACCCTGGGCCAGCAGGGGGATACTGTAGATAGTTTTCACTCAGGTCCACATATGCAAATAAGGAATTGAAAGAGACGTTCAGTGATTGGATAGTTACAGAAAGTTGTTACTGTTGCCTTGTAGTGGAGCTCTATATAAGCAGGTTGACTGAACGCTTCAGTTCTGTTCTTTTTCTGGGCCTGTGAATAAACAAGAGCTGTTTGAAGAATCGCTGTGTCGTCTGATATGTTCACCCACAACTTAACAGTTAATTTGCACTGCAGCTGTGAAATAACATTTTTTGGATACTTCTGTGACATTAGAAACTCACCTGCTGATAGAAAACCAGCAGAACAGGTTGGCCAAAAACATACAAGAAAGAAGATTCCACCTAAACATTAGGAAGAACTTCCTGACAGTAAGAGCTGTTCGACAGTGGAATTTGCTGCCCAGGAGTGTGGTGGAGTCTCCTTCTTTGGAGGTCTTTAAGCAGAGGCTTGACAACCATATGTCAGGAGTGCTCTGATGGTGTTTTCTGCTTGGCAGGGGGTTGGACTCGATGGCCCTTGTGGTCTCTTCCAACTCTATGATTCTATGATCTTTGTCTGATGTGCTATGTGCACAGATTATTTCATTTTTCCTACCCCAAAGGGTATCCTTCACATGTAGTCCAAAGGAGTTCATTCCATTCTGATACCTTATTCTGCCGCATGTGCAGGCTTACCCTAAGCCACACTGAAATCAGTGGCATCAATTTCCAAGCAAACACTGATATTTCTGAGCTGCACAAGGATTCAGAGCTGAATTCCATCCCATTCATTTTCAGTGCCAAACCACCATCAGAAAACATAAATAAGCTTTCTTCTTTTCAAGTCAATTTAACCTGGACGTTGTCTGAATATCAACCTCACACCCAAATTGAATCCATCATCATTCTCCTTTCAAATGGGCTAAATTGTTCAGTTATTTAAACCCCCAGTTTTCCAGGACCTCTGGGCTCAATATTACATTTATTTAATAAAAAAAACAGCCATTATTTACCTTACCTGTAACAGTAAGCACTTTTCACTTCCCTCAAAACAGATTAGAGTTGACTGCATGCTCTATTTTTATTTTTATTTTCATTATTGCTACAACTGCACAAGTTTACAAATCACAATTGAATTACCCAACTGAAGGAATGAATGATTATTCCTGAGGCTATTGTGAGGGTTCCTGGCTTGTTTTCTTTTTAAGAAGCATTTAAAGAATTAGCAATAAATGTTATCAACCAGAGCTAGAAAATGATGCTGACTTATTACTTTGTGATGGCCTTCGGGGGCACCATGAAAAAGAAATTTGATCACTGGGTCTTCTTGAGGGGGGAGTGTGCGTGTGCGTGTGTGTGTGTGTGTGCATACATACTGTATATAAACCAACAGCTTCTAATCCCCCACTGTGCGACCCCTTTCTGCTTAAAATAGAAGCTGGTGGGTCTTGATGTTGAAGAAGAGCAATAGGTCAGTGGTGGATCATCTGCTTTTCTCAACTGCCAACATCTCCAGGTTGGGTTGAGAAAGGACTCCTGTATGAAAGCCTGAAGAGCTTCTGCCAGTCAGTGTAGACCAGTGTTTCCCAAACTTGGGTCTCCAGCTGTTGTTGGATTACAACTCCCATCATCCTTAGCTAGCAAGACCAGTGGTCAAGGATGATGGGAACTGTAGTCCAACAACAGCTGGAGATTCGAGTTTGGGAAATCATTGTGTAGACAATACTAAGTTACATGATGCAATGGTCTAATTCAGAAAAACTCAGCTTCCTATCTTTCTATTATGGTAGCATGTGACAAAGTAGAAGTAGAACAAAGGATTGGGAAGTTTGGCACTCATTACTATCTGCCCCCGCCCGGCAGGTATTGTTTTGTGAGGGTGGTATTATTGTATTTGTGAAGGGTGCTGGTATTTGTTAGGAGACCCCTTTTCCCCTTACAGAGGTACAATTCTCAGAGTGGTTTAATGGCCAATCCCTCTTCTCAGAGAACTATGGGAATTGTAGCTTTGTGAGGGGAACAGAATCACAGAATTGTAGGTTTGAAAGGGACCACAACAGTCACTTAGTCAACCCCCCTGCAATGCAGGAGCCTTTTGCCCAATGTGGGGCTCGAACCCACAACCCTGAAATTAAGAGTCTCATGCTCTACCAACTAAGCTATCCCATAGGAAATCAAATTACAACTCTCAGCATTGTGTACTCACTTCTGAGAGTTGCACTGGCTCTTCCTCAATGCTATTTATGCCCTGGAGGGATGTCTGCAGTGTGGCAAACTGCCCAAAGTACATCAGTTGTCCAACGCTGAGCAGACAGCCCCCAATGTGTTGAGAGCATTAGAGGAGGGGCTGATGTGGGGTGCACTCCCTCCCCTCTCCCTCCTCACATGGTTGCATTTATGTGTGCCTGAACACCAGAACAAGGTGTCAGTGGGATGGTAGACTGGGATGAAATATGGGTAGTGAAGGAAACAATTGCTTGCACAGAAGGATTACCACTAGCACAATGGGACTTCCCTCCTTCTCCTTCCCCTGGGCTGTCCCCAGATCTGCTGTGGAGGAAAACTCCAAGCATATTTAGAGGGGTGGGGTAGAGGACAAGAGGGAGAACGTTCCATTGCACAAGGAGAAATCATTCCACTGATGGAACCTTAACCTTAACACCACATTGAATGCAACCCGCTATTAAGAACACTCATGGGAGACCATTGCATGAGCCAAGGAGAAATGTAGCCACCACTATTTCAGCAGTTCCTGAGTGTTCTTTTTTCAAACATCTTGATGCTGTTAGCTTCTAACAATGCATTGGGGCAGGCATCTCAATGTTAAGTAACTCCTCTAAGCTGGAAAGTAGCCAGCATTTCCTCCCCCCACGTCCCAAAAACCTGCAGTTCACCGAAAATACACATCAGTTTACTTCCAAGCCACCCAAAAGCACTGGACTGGAAGCAGCTTTTCAAAAATTGGGCAATGGTTTCATTTTGTTCTGAGCTAACTAGGGCTCTCTCTGTGGGATCTACGGCATTTTTGTATATGTGCACTAGCAGAAACATTCACTTTCCTTTTTGATTGTGATTCACGGCACTTCCTCAGAACCTTGGTGGTTCTATCTCACTCTGCAGAAATAGTGATGCCCTCTTCTTCTCACCTTCTAAGGTCACCTTCTCACTTCAAGACAACCTGCTTATGGAGCATCCTCATTCGTTTTGCACAAAATTTGTGAGGACGTTAGGCAACGTCAACTGTGCATCTGGCACCTTCCATTGTACCAAAGCAGCTCCAGTCATATTCCTCCAAAACCTTGCAATCATGAGTAAAAAAATAGAATAATCTTCTGTAAAAAGATGAATGAGTGCTGGTTATGGTGGGGAAGATAAATTTGACACTTTACAACAGATCCAATCTCTTGAAAGATTTTGGTGTTTGGACATTCCCCTATGGCCTGGCAACCCTGGCAACATTTCAACAAGTTCATATATGACAACCCAAGCAGTGTGAGATACCATTGATGTAGTAATTTTAACACAAGCTTCCTATTCTTTGCTGAAATGGAGTGAAATGGTGCTTTGTTCCATAAGGATGTCCAATATAACTCTTAATTCTATTGCCAGCTCATGTACCCATAACTGCTTTAAATGGTTAACTGTTTTTAAATTTGTGTTATAATTGCTGTATCCCCATCCTGGGACCTTAGGGTGAAGAATAGGTAATAAGTTAGAATAATAATAAGTAATAATAATAATGCTCATTTGCTATGGTTAGCCTAATCTGACAAGCCAATAGGCACTGCATTGACTATGGGGAAGCAGGTCTTCAGTCTCTTGATGGCATCTGTCTGTCCCAGGAGACAATGACATGTGCCTCTTTGGGGGGAGGAGTCAAACTCCTGTGCCAACAAGGTGGCAGTTCTGGTCTCCAAAGAGCATGCTGGAGTTTCCACTGCCATTGTAGCAGTGGCAGAAGCAGGGGCAATGCATTCATTGTAGGCTGGATCTGCTGCCTCTGTGGATTCTACTACCTGAAGCGGTTGCCTCACCTTGTCTTGTGGGTGGGCCAGCCTTGTTTATAGTCCATCGACACCTAGAGGGTCAGAATTTCCCCACCTCTGGTTAGGATAACCCAGTGAGTTAAGAACTTGAAACCAAGGTAGCCTACACGTCTGAGATTTCAATTTTTGCTTCACACTGCCAGAATGGCATAATTAAATGACTACAGCAATCATCCACTGACCTGAAAAGAAACTCATTTTCTATATCATTCAGTAAAAATAATTCATATAGACACTCAAAATTGACAGCCAAATCAAGCTTGATGAATCATTGTTTACGAGAATGTACACTCTGGCTATCTTCCTTAAGCTGTATTGAATTCAAGACAAGAAAGATAGATGATCTGTGAGTTATCTTCTTTGGAAGCTCTTTTGATGGTGATGATGATGATTTTAAAGAAATCCATTTCAACAGGACATCCAAGAAAACCAGAGGAAAGTGCCGATCACAGCATTGTATTTATTTCCTTTCTATAACTGTAAGCCCCCCTCATCCTCCTATGTTTTACAGAGCCCATTAATCAAAACTTGCTTTCTTGGTTTGTAGGGTCGTTGCTTTTTGCTTTCTCAAAACAAGGGTTTCTTTTGGTCCTACAAAATGCCTTGTGTGTTACAGGTCACTCTTCAAAGCAGTTTAACAGAATTTAGAGAGCAGCACTCCTTCCCTCACTAGCTATAAATATCTGTTCTGCAAACGGATCTGACTTTTTAAACTGCTGAGCTCTTTATGACTAGCATGCTCATGCCACAGAACTGCATGTTACTGGATTGCAGTAAAGGTCCACTTTTTTTCTAGGAGCTATTCTGGTCATCACAGCAATAACAGCAGCTGCTGTGCAAAAAGTAATGTCTTGAGTCCCAAATATCTGAAAGACTGCCTCCATCCCTACAGATCTTCTCAGGTGTTAAGATTGGCAGAGGGGGCTCTCTTGGTTATTCCACCATCCTCTATTTTTTAAAATAGAGGCCCAGGAGAGGACTTGTGGGCATATATGTAGTGATGTTGGGGAAAGACATGGAACAAAACAAGCATGAGACATTTCTGGAGGAAAATAAGGTCACAACTTTATTGATTGATTACAGGGTAAATGTTTGGCATAGGCATAGGGCATGGGTCCCAAAATCAAACTAGCCCAAGTGCTGCTTGATATGCTGTCACACCAGTATGGGGTCCTTATGTTCTAGGTCAGGGCTTGCCAACATATCACCCACAGGTACCAGTGTGACTGCCAGTACCTCCTGTGACACCCTAAAAAAAGTCTCAGTAAATATTCCCACAATGCACAAGAGACCATTGCTCTTCCTGCTCAGATCCTCTGGCTAGGCCTCTGCTTCATTGAACAAACCCCTCTCAGACATGCCCAGGTTACAGTGGATGCAAGGATGGTATAGCCACCCTCCCTTCCATTCTGAAGGCAGAAGAGTTGGAAAGAGATTCTTTCTGTGAGTGAACTGATCATTTTTATTTTATTTACCTTGATTGGAAGGGAGCTGAAAAGGAGCATGTCCACAATGTTTTGTGGTTCTATACCTTTTTCCGGTTCTTTTAGCTATGGGAGACATTTCATGTTATGCCACACCCTCACAGAAGCCATTTTGCATTATGCCATGGCAGCCATTTTGTGACTGGTGCCCATGGCACTTCCTTAAAATCTAAATGTGCCAACTGCCCCAGGAAAGCTGGTATCACTTCTCCATACACACACTGTTTTCAACTCCTACTTTGAGCTCCTGTCCCTAAGATGGGAGGGAATTTTGTTCTGACCTGAAGGCAGAAAGCTAAATTTCTTTCACAAACAAAAGTATATTTCTTTCGCAAACAAAACAGGCAGTTAAGCAGTGCATTTGAAACACAAGGCTGACCCACAAGAAGGATGGTTCCCTACCTTCCTGTGTGATTTTATTTTAATTTTAAACCATTATTTTACTTTACTCTGAAAATGAATACAGGAAACCTTAGCAAACAAGTCGGCTTAAGTCTATACAGAAACCTCAATGTTTTGATGCTTATAGCTGAGGTAAACTTAGAACGAGACGACAGAAGAGGATATGTTGGTGTTTCTAACTCCTAAGATTAATCAGGGAATCCTTGGAAGATGAACAATCTTTTAGCCCAGGTTGATTGAAACGACATTGCAGCAACTGCTAGCATTCACAGTCAACATAAACACCTGCCAAGAGCTGCAGCAATGGAACAGTTTGCCTGGGAATGCTTGCAGCCTTCCCTTCCCCTCCTAGCCTGATGCCTCATTGAGTGGCACTTTCCTCCCCCCCTTTCTGTCTGTCTGTCTGTCTGTCTGTCTGTCTGTCTCTCTCTCTCTCTCTCTCTCTCTCTCTCTCTCTCACACACACACACACACACACACACCTGCACACCTGCAATGTCAGGCTAAGTACAACAGAGGAGGCTCTCTGGAGATGAACAGCTGGCCCAAACCCTTGGGCTGCTTGCTTGACGGTCTCTAAAATTCTCCAGCCTGCTTACCTATTTTTCTCTGTAAATTACATATTAAAACATTTTTTTAAAAAAATGGAAAAAATCAAAATGGTGGAAAATATTCAGAGGAATTTTACAAAGTGACTTCCCTTGCCCCAGGAGTGCAGGGATGGGGAGGATTCAATAATATCTTCTTGGGAAATGTATTCTAATAAATTTCTGCTCACCTCTAGAAAGGCCCTGCCTCAGTGGAGGGGAGTTGACTCTCAGCTTCTGGATTGCACCCACTGGGCTGTATTCAACTAAATTGTTGCACTAGCAGAAACTTGCACAACTCTTCCTACTGGCACAGCTGGCCTTCCCCATCTCTCCTCCCACCCTGTGTCCCTTGCATTCTCCCCAATTCTACTCCAGAGGATCAGGAGTACCCCCAGAACAGCACATGGGGAGGGAAAGGAGAAACCATTCCATCAGGCAAGCAGAAAGGTTTGCACTGACAGAACTATCTCCTTAGCACTACATTGAATGCAACCTTATGGGCTCGATCCAACAAACTCATTGCACAGCAGAACTTTGCTTCCTTCCCCCCACCAAGCGCCCCATGCATCCCCTCAGAGTTTCTATAGATGGTTGGAGGGAAACCCAAAGCAGATTGGCGTGGGAGGAGGAGTGCGAGGGAACATTCCACTTGCACAATGATTTTGTTTAGGTTTGCCATACGTCTGAAAAATTCCTGACATGTCCTGGCTTTTGGATGTAAAAATGGTTGTCGGGGGAATTTTGCCAAATTGGCAAAATGTCAGGGAGAACTCGGGTGTATGGCAACGCGATGGAAAAAGCAGCAGAAACAGCTCCAAAAGCTTAACATTGCTATTCTGTGGGGGTAGTTTCCCCAAAAAAGCTCAACAATGTGGGTTTGTTCCCAAAATAATTCTGGGTGACAGGAATTTTACTTTTTGAAATATGGCAACCCTAAGTTTGTTGGATACAACCCTAGGAGTTGAAGCTGTGAAGGCCCTACCATTCAGGTCAGATCAAAGTTCTAACTATCTTAGTTAGTCCTTCTCTTTTTTAAAATCAGCATAAATTGATTTAACAGGGCATTCAAAATGGGAAAGTTAAGATTGTGATTGCACCATAGGAGAAGGGAAAAAATAGTTTGTGATGAGTAGTTGAATCTTTGACACTGACATTCAGAGTGGTGTGGGAAGCATGCCAGGATCAATTCAACTGCTTCGTGTTTAACTCTGCAGGAAAATACAGGTGCATTTTTTCATTCGTGCGATTCTTTTTTCTTTCTTTCTTACAGCCCACTTGCTGTTTAATTGCTCATTCCTATGATGAAAAAATTCTGCCTCGCTGTTTACAGAAAATACTGCTCTCCACAATTTATTTTAAGAAATTGCTCATTATATATACATAATACAGATGTATAATGTATGTAGCACCTTGGCTTTAAAGTCCTATAGCCTTATTATAAATAGATGACCATTTACACACACACACGTGTCTAAAACAAAGCCATAACCATTATTTTAAGCATAATGCTAGAATATTATCATATAAATGGGTAGAATCCAAACAATGTTTGCCAAGTCAATATTTTCAAAACCTTCAGAATTAGACCCCGAACTCTTTGTATATGTAGAATTGTAGAGTTGGAATGGGTCTTCAACCACGCTGTAGTCCAGTGCAGCAGAATAAGTAATATAGGAAGCTGTCTTATACTCAGTTGTACCAAGGATCCATCAAGCTCTGTATTGTCTTCGCTGCAGCAACTCTCCAGGGATTCGTGGAAGAACCTCTCCTTGGTGGTGCTTGGAAGTGAACCTAGGACTTTAAGCACGCAAAATCTGCATTCTACAACCAGACTACTGTCTTTCCCCAGGGCATCTCCTTTTTACTGCATGCTTACAAGGAGGAACGTAAGAAACAGATTGTACCGAATCAGAACATTACTCCATCTAGTTCTCTGGGATTTCAGGTAGGTGGTCTTCTCCAGTCCTGCTTGGAGAGGCCAAGCAGGACTGGATTCAACCTTGAACCTTTCTGCATATAAAGTAGATGCTCTATAAGGTATAAGCCTTCCTAATAGGTGACCATCCAGTTCTGCCTCCAATCCTCTAACTAAGTCCACCACTCTCCAAGACAATGTGATCCCTTCATCATACAGCTCAGCTTCAGCATGAATAGATTCCCTACCTCTGCAGTCATGTCTTTTAGAAGGAACTATGTGGATTGGGTCACTGGCATCATTCTTTCACAGCCAGAATTTCCCCCCTTTAGTACTAGGCCAGTACTCACCATGATGTTGTGCCACACTCTTTAACAGCAATTAAAAAGAGGTGCCCGTACCCCCTGAAGAAGAAAAAAAGTACTGGCATACATCTGTTAAATGTTGCTGTCATGGTCAATATCATAATTATTGCTTTTACCCACCCAATTGTGGTTCTCCAAGTGGCCAAATGTGCTTGTTTATTATTGTGCCATTTTAAAATGTAACCACTACAAGTGCCCTTCAAGTACACTGGGATTCGAGTAGGGGAGGTTTGCAGCTTAATCTTGATCCTATAAACTTTAGAACTGGTTCACACTTGCTTGTCCATTGCATGATATCTAAAGTTTAAGAGTGATGTCTTGCAAATTTCACAAGTATGCACCACAGGAGGAGCTTTTCTATGACCTCACGTCACATCAAATGCAATTGAGTCCATTCAGGGATAACCCATCCCATTTCACCAACTGAGGTGAAATGGGAATGTATGGCACCTTGCCCTCCTCACTTCTGCCGCCACCAAAATGCCTAACTCAGCGAGAGCTGGGGTGCTCCACAAGGCATTGCTGCTCGTATTCTATGTCCCAGGGCAAGGAAGACGAGTAGCAGCAGTGCTGGATATAGGGAGTGGAGAGGGCTTCAGCTCTCCCAATATTTTGGAGCAGGGGCAGTGCCCCCCAAATATTGAGGGGGCTGCCACCCACCACCCACTGCTAACAGGCACCCTTCATGTGCCCCAGCCTCCACCCAGCAACCCAGGAGCCAGCTAGGATGTTTTTGTTGTTTAGCCGTTTAGTCGTGTCCAACTCTTCGTGACCCCATGGACCAGAGCACACCAGGCACTCCTGTCTTCCACTGCCTCCCGCAGTTTGGTCAAACTCATGTTCATAGCTTCGAGAACACTGTCCAACCATCTCGTCCTCTGTCGTCCCCTTCTCCTTGTGCCCTCCATCTTTCCCAACATCAGGGTCTTTTCCAGGAAGTCTTCTCTTCTCATGAGGTGGCCAAAGTATTGGAGCCTCAGCTTCACAATCTGTCCTTCCAGTGAGCACTCAGGGCTGATTTCCTTCAGGATGGATAGGTTTGATCTTCTTGCAGTCCATGGGACTCTCAAGAGTCTCCTCCAGCACCATAATTCAAAAGCATCAATTCTTCAGCGATCAGCCTTCTTTGTGGTCCAGCTCTCACTTCCATACATCACTACTGGGAAAACCATAGCTTTAACTATACAGACCTTTATTAGCAAGGTGATGTCTCTGCTTTTTAAGATGCTGTCTAGGTTTGTCTTTGCTTTTCTCCCAAGAGAAAATCCCCTTCATGGATTACTGCCTTGCCATGGAGAAGGGGCTTGAATAACTCCGAGAAGCTATGAGCTATGTCGTGCAGGGCCACCCAAGCTGGACAGGTTATAGTGGAGAGTTTTGACCAAACGTGATTCACCTGGAGCAGGAACCGGCAAGCCACTCCAGTATCCCTGCCAAGAAAACTCCATGGACAAAGACAACAGGCCAGCTAGGATAAGCATGGGCAATTTTTCCTTCACTCATCCCAGCCACAGCCCGGCAGCCAACTGGGATGAGCAAGTGTGGAGATTGCCCCCCACGCATCCTTCCCCTACATGGCGCAGAACGACGGCATCATGTGAGGCACCCCGTGACACATCACATGACTACACCTCTTCAATATGGAGGGCTAGTCAGCACCCCTGATGAGCAGTAACACTGCCCTCCATAATGCCTCCCTACCACCAGGGACAGGAGGTGGAATTCTGGCAGCAGTGGAAGCACTGGGGCAGGTAGGGCACTGCCCCTTGTGTTTCTGCCACCTGAGGCAAATGCTTCATCTTGCCTTATCAGTGGGCCGGCTCTGAAACCATTTACTCATTCAGCTGCCAGCCATCAAGTAAGTGCAGGGTAACTGTGTTTCAGGAGAGCATAAGAAGAGCTCTGCTGGATCAGACCAGAATCCCAATATTCTGTTCAGTGCCCAGCCAGATGAATATGAAAAATATGTTCTGAATGTTGTACACTGCCCTGGGATCTTTTAATAAAGGGAAGTATATAAATTGAAATAATAACAACAACATCAATGCAGAATGCATTCCTATATTCCCCAGCAACTGGAATTCCAAGGCATGTACTGCCAAGACACCCAGTGATGTACACATATGTGTGAAGTAGCCACTAAAGCAATGTGGAAGGAACTGGAGAAAGGCTTCCACACAGAGACATGCTATTTACAAATCAGTAATGTTATGTATGAATGGGTCCACCATTCATACATTTGGTGGGGCAACCATAGCTTCCCTTCCTCCCATCTTTGCAAGAAAAGTCATTGCTCTTCTCGTCAAATAAAAAGCGCAGGCTTTTCACTTCATGCACTTTCGAAATAAAACATTTTCTGAAGACTTAGTTTGATTTATGGGCCCATATTTTTTTACAGCTCAGCGGATCCACAAGAGGGAAGAGCACGAAATCAAAAGGGAAACAATGCAGCCGGCTTTTTCCTCCCCCAAATTGCGGAGATAGAGATTGCTTTCATCAAATGCCATAGATCACAGCCTTTGTTAAACAGGCTGGTCAGGCGAGTTGCCCCTTTCTTCTCATCATCACTTATATAACAGCATCTGATTTTATCATCCAGTTTTGTATCCCTTTCCCTTAGTGCTTAAGGGATAATAGATAAATAACATCTTAGCTCACTGTCTGAGACAATATGTATCCTCAGAGGAGCTCTTTGTGCCTGGACAACATTGCAGAAATATGCTATTGCGGCTTCAGCTGAACAACAGATTCTGTCTCATCTCTACCAGGAATCATATTTACTTACGTTTGCAGCTTTTGTTGCAAACTTATCTTCCAAGCCAAATATTTTGAGTGTGATAAAGAGTTGTTGCTAAAAGATGGGAACGTGTGTTATCCCAGACACACAGTGTAGGGATTTTTATTTTGAGGGATATCGCAAGTCAAGCTGTAATACCAGAGAAAGCTTTTGTTTGTGAATCACACTGTAAGGTCTTGTCAGAAGAAATAGTCTAGAACAGCATCCCCCAACTTGGTGCCCTCCAGATGGAATACCATCCCCATGAGCTACAGTTAAGCTACAGTTGGGATGATGGGAGTTGTAGTCCAACAACATCTGGAGAGCCCCGGTTTAAAGAAAGTTTGTCTCAAAACAAGGCCATATCTAAAATTGCGTATCTTACTATAGAATATTTTGATTTATGGTGTTGGAGGAGACTCTTGAGAGTCCCATGGACTGCAAGAAGATCAAACCTATCCATTCTTAAGGAAATCAGCCCTGAGTGCTCACTGGAAGGACAGATCCTGAAGCTGAGGCTCCAATACTTTGGCCACCTCATGAGAAGAGAAGACTCCCTGGAAAAGACCCTGATGCTGGGAAAGATGGAGGGCACAAGGAGAAGGGGACGACAGAGGACGAGATGGTTGGACAGTGTTCTTGAAGCTACCAGCATGAGTTTGACCAAACTGTGGGAGGCAGTGGAAGACAGGAGTGCCTGGCGTGCTCTGGTACATGGGGTCATGAAGAGTTGGACACGACTAAACGACTAAACAACAACAACTATAGAATAAGAAAAAGTTATCACACCACAGTTTGTGTAGCCATGAGTGGTTGGCTATGTAAACAGCATCATGTCAACAGCGGATAGTGACTGAACAAACCGAGAAGGTCAGTAGCTCAGGAGGGTTTTCCATATTCGCCCTGACATGGTCGTTGCCACCCACCTGCCTGCTCACAACAGGGTACAGGAAGCCCAGCGTATGACCAAGCAGGTGCCCCAACTGAGGGAACAAGCAAACAGGTGGGTAGTCTGCTGGAGTGAGAGAGCAGGCAGCTGGGCAGGTGGCCCAGGCAGATTTTCATACTCTCACCCATCACTGTTGTTGTGGCCACAGGTTGAAGTCATTCTCCCATTTGTACACTGCCACTGTGCCACCAAAAGGAAACATGCTTTTCAGTATTCATACCCCTTCTGTTGGCAGCAGTAAGGGGCAAAGGGGAGAAGGAATTTCTCCTTCTCCTCCGTGATTGGCACCAGCAGGGAAATATTTGGATGGAGGTAAGCTGCTTGTGGAAAAGGGAGTTTGGGACACGGGTGGTGCTGTGGGTTAAACCACAGAGCCTAGGACTTGCTGATCAGAAGGTCAGCAGTTCGAATCCCCGCAACGGGGTGAGCTCCCGTTGCTCGGTCGCTGCTCCTGGCAACCTAGCAGTTTGAAAGCACGTCAAAGCGCAAGTAGATAAATAGGTACCACTCTGGCGGAAGGTAAACGGTGTTTCTGTGTGCTGCTCTGGTTCGCCAGAAGCAGCTTAGTCATGCTGGCCACATGACTCAGAAGCTGTATGCCGGCTCCCTTGGCCAATAAAGCAAGATGAGTGCCACAACCCCAGAGTCGGCCACGACTGGACCTAATGGTCAGGGGTCCCTTTAACTTTACCTTTAAGCTGCTTGTGGAAAAGGGAGTTTGGGGCAAACTGTAGCAGGTGGGGATTTTCATTGGTGTGGGGAGGATGGAGCATAAGCAAGGATGGGAGGTTGAAGGAGCTGTGAGTGGTTGAGGGATTGGCAAGGATATGTGGAGCTTGGCAGGGCTGGTGAGCAATGTGAGCTGGCAGAAGAAACTGAGAGCACTGAATGAGTTGTGAATGGATGGGGGTGTTGAAGGAGCTGTGAGGTGACAGAGCAGAGCTTTCCAAACTGTGTCGTGACACATTAGTGTGTTGGCTGCAGTGTGTAGGTGTGTTGCACAAATGCTCCCCACGCTCCTCCTGGGGCTGGAAAGGGTTAGTTTAGCCTCTGGTTTGCTCGTAAAACTGAATTACTGTGTCGCGAAATGACGCATGTCTAAAAAGTGTGTCACAAGCATGAAAAGTTCAGAATGCTCTGGGATAAAGGGTTGAAGGAACTGCGAGAGGAGGGAGGATGGGCAAGGGGGTGGGGAGTTTGGTGCGGTTGACAAACAACACAAGAGAGCCAGTGTGGTGTAGTGGTTAAGAGCGGTAGTCTCGTAATCTGGGGAACCGGGTTCGCGTCTCCACTCCTCCACATGCAGCTGCTGGGTGACCTTGGGCCAGTCACACTTCTCTGAAGTCTCTCAGCCCCACTCACCTCACAGAGTGTTTGTTGTGGGGGAGGAAGGGAAAGGAGAATGTTAGCCGCTTTGAGACTCCTGAATGGGAGTGAAAGGTGGGATAACAAATCCAAACTCTTCTTCTTCTTCTTCAACACAAGCAGTCCCTAGCAATATTTTAAAATCTTCTAAGTAGAATACACTATGTGCAACATAAAAGCAATATCCAGTAAAACACAAAGGCAGCCTAAACTCAATCAAACAGTATAAAAACAAAAAAGCAAATAAAACAGATTCAGGGGGTTCAATCACATAAATCAGGGTCTAAAATTATGGATAAGGGAAAGCCTGCGGTGGGGAGGCCTTTGCAAAACATTTCAAGCAACTAATCATTGCTGCTTCAGGTAGAGGAAAGAACAATCCAAAGAACAGAGGCAGCAGCAGAATAGGATGCAATGCCATGAGAAGAATTTCCCCAGGTAGTCTACATGATTTTATAGGTCTCTACAAGGGGCAAGTGGTCTTTCAGCTAACCTGGTCCCAAATTGTTCATGGCTTACTACGTTAGCGATAAGGTTCTGAACACAGCCCAGTAGCTGATCAGCAGCCAATGCAGTTCCCACAGCATATGTGCAACATATGCACCTCCATGTGCCGCAATCAATATGTTTTGCAGCACTGAAAAACCCTTCCCTTTTAGAACGGCTTTTTTAAAATTTATTTTTTACACTCCTTGAGAAAAGTTTTCCTGTTGCAGAAGTAGCCAACATGGGTGCTCTCCAGATGCAGATGGACTTCAAATCTTACCATCCCTAATCATTGGCAATGCTGGTTGGGGATGATGGGATTTGGAGTCCAATAACCTCTGGAGTCTACTTCATTGGCTACCACTGCCCTGTTAATTTACATTGCTCTAACTTGTTCTCGCTTTCAGTTAAGTTCACTTCCTCTTCATGATGTGATCCTGTAGACAACTCTTGGTATTTTGATATCATTGTCACATCATCCCCACCATGCTGAGCTTATACTTAAAATATCTGATGTTACCATATTTGAAATTAATGTGATACCTATCATTATGCGTTCCTTGAGCTTCAAAAGACATCATATGTTCAGGGGCACATGTAAATGAATGACTCAAATTAGGGGAGCATAAAATTACCTATTTTCCATAGATTTCTATTACAATTTCCATTTGTATTCTTTCTTTCTTTTTTACACGGTGTTATATAAAGCTGTTCTTGGAGAAGTCAAAAATTACCATGCCTCATACCTCATTCAATTACGTGTTGCAATCCTACTTTAATTAACATATATCCTTTTAGAACTTGGTGATGAAGTTTGATGAGATGTAATTACAAATGTGTCAGTGTTTTATTTCTTTTGCAAAATGTAAATCATTGAAAATTCAGCCAGTGTGTTACCTTTCTAGCAACAGAACTTTGCTTGAAAGTAATGGTGCACTTTTTATTTCCCCTGAACCTGTAAATACATATAAAATTGCTCCCATTCAGAGTATAATGCTTCACATTTCATATAAACTTAACTTTTCATTTTTAGACAATATTCCTCTGCTGAAATCACTGGACATATGGGCAAATCTATGAAATGGACAGGGCTTCTGGGGGGGAAAGTATTTTGTGGGATTTTGCATCAGCTCTGCATGTCCCCAGAATAATGAGGTGAAATTGTGATGATTTGGGTCATGATCTCACATTCCAGAGTAATATTGCACCATTAATAAGTCATTTTGAGGTGGATTAGAAACTCCCAAAGTTGCCAACTCACTCTGTGGCCTCATTTTTCCAAAAAGTTAAATGCACAGTGCATATACACTGCTCTGACAACCCTAAATCCACCCCAGACCATTTTCTCCATGGAGTTCCTCATTTAATCCCCAGGACAACAACCTTGTGAGGTAGGCTGAGAATCAGTGACAGGCCCAAGGTCTCCCAGTGAGCTGCATGGCCAAATGGGGTTTTGGATCTCCCAGGTCCTAGTCCAACACTCTAACCCATACACCACAATGTAGGTCTATTGATAACTGTTTTTCCTTAAAAAAAAAAAAAAGCTTTTTGTTTTGTGTAGAATTCTTTTTAATACATAATTATATGTTTTTAGACATGTTGCCCTAAAAGAAGGATAATTTTTACCAAAATGCTATTAACAACCTCCATAAACTTAGATGGAACACTTTGAAAACCTTCTTTCTTTCTTTTTTCTATTATTTTAAAGCATATATATTTATCAGCTCAACCATTTGTCTGCTAGACTTTTTTTTTAAATGACACAAGTTGTTGTTGTTTAAAAAAAAAGCTCCAGCAAATCATTCACTGTCCATAGGCACCTCGCCCTCACTCAGATTAATCATTTGGAAAAAGTTGCCGAACAGCACAGAAAAAGATACATTTGAATTTAATCTGGTGAGACCAAATCAGCCTTAATCCACTATAAACGTTATATTTTTGTCATCACCCCAAGTCATTTCAGTTTAATCATGAGAAGACATTACTGTCATCAAACCCCTACAGAAACACCATCTGTATAGTACCACAGTTCCAAGCTACAATTAAACCCTGGTGCATTTGGGTGTGCACAGAAAGAGACAATATTTTTATAACCATCAGGTGTCTTCTTAAATTAATCTAAGCCGGTGTATGCACTGCTGCCTTATTCCACCTGCACTAATACCAGTTCCTCCTGTGCTTCATAGCATTTGTAGAGAACTCAGGCTGCTGCAGCTCAGAGCTACAATAATGTCCAGCAGCTTATAATTAGCTAGACACAGAAAACCCAGGGTCACAATTTCTTCCTGCTATGAATGGTAACTGATTTATCTTGTATACATTTGAACTTTGCATCTGGCTTTGAGGTGGGGGTAGCACATGTAATGAGGTGGACCCTATTCCACAAAACTATATATGTCACACATAATTTTTTTTTTGTTTTTTATTTTAAGGTGCTACAAGACTTTTTTGCTGTTGTTGTTGCAAGTCTAACTTTGTCATCCCTCTGGAGTATAGTCCCTGTCAACTTTGTGCTTATCACTCTGGTCACCACGCTTAGAAGATCTGAGCTACTTAATGTTCTGCTGACCATAGGACATGTGAACACCACACAACAGGGCCAGCCCAAAACATTTTGCCACCTGAGGCAAGCCACAAAATGGTGCCCCCACCCCACCCCAGCCAGCGAAGAAGAGATGAGTGAAGAGCTACATCAGAAACAAGGGAAGGAATCAAATCAACCTTACCTGATGCTTCAAGTGGGAATCAAAGGCCATCAGGGGCAGGGAAAGGGGCCAGGCAGGTGTAGAACCCAGGAGACCCCAGATGGTGGACCCCACAATTTTCTCCTTAGAGGTGGGAGGAGAACAGCAGCACCTCCTATTCACCAAGGCTGCTGTAGAGGAGGCATTTGGGTGGAGCTGCTGAGGAGGCAGAAAATCCAACCTTGCTACTCCTTTGGGTGGAAGTGTGGGATCTAAATTCAAATCCTCATAGTCATCTTCTGAGTAGTAGGCTAATCATAGCTGTCAACTTTTCCCTTTTCTTGCAAGGGATGCTATTCGGAATAAGGGAATTTCCCTATTAAAAAGGGAAATGTTGACAGCTATGGTAGGCTTATGGGTTTATGAGTGCTTGGCCCATGCTGGGTGGAGATTTAGAGTGGCAGGAAGTATGAAAGCAAAATTTGAATGCATGGTTTCTCTTGTCCATCTATTACACGTTCACCCTTCCTCTACAGACCTCAGAGCAGTATGCATGATCCCCATCTCCGTCACAAGAATACTGTGAGGTCAGTTAAACTAAGAGATTGTGAGGAAGTTTGGGTTCTCACCCTTTCTCATTAACTCTGAAAGCACTTGGGGTTTTTCGAGTATATACCAGTCAGATACATCAAAGGCTTTCTCAAGCATATTAGAAGAACATGCACCAAAGCCATGGGGCCTCCACCACTGCCTCTGCCTCCGCTTCCTCTACCCCAAAGCAAAAAACACACACTTACCTCGGGGAAGGAGAAGTGGTGGGTCATCCCATACACATATGAAGTTCTGGATCTTCTCTCCAGGATCTCTACTTGGAACTGACCCTTGTTGTGTCATTTGTTGTCCAAGTTTTTTAAGTTATTATCCTTCTGCCTCATTTTCCTACCCCTGGTGGATTCATGGTGCTTTAATGAACAGAACTGCTGCACAGGCAAGTACAATTAGAAGACTGTCAAACAGTTCACCAGCCAGTGGGTCTTTGTGAGCTACAAAATTTTAGTCGCTTTGATTGCATGCTGATTTGCTTTCTGGAATTTGACAGAGTGGAGTGGAAAATCTCAGCTGTTTCCTAGAGTTGTTCTTTTATCTTGCACAAAATCATGCTAATTGATACCGTTTTAAAACAATATTTTCCGAGAAGCCCAAGGATTAAAAAAAAATACACTAACATATATTAACTTTTATTATGTAACAGCAACATAATAAATAAATTTATGAATTCATATGGCCTTTACAAAAAGACAGAAAAGATATTGCACCAAGTTCAGGTACCGGCTATTTGGATTGAATATCTGCTAAACAAATGAGGCTCAGTGCAGTCAAAGCTAAGCACAGTTAAGACCTATTGATGTTAGTGGAAGAATTAACTGCACACTTTAACCTCCCCCATTGAGATCAATAGGACTGCAATTCTATATACACTAACCTGGGAGTAAGTCCCATTGTGCTCAGTGGGACTAACTTCCAGGTACATGTGCCTGGGACTGAGCTGTAAAAATGCTTAACTTTGCCTGGACAATGCCCACAATACCTATCATCATATATACATTTGCGGAGTTAAGGCAAAACCAGATGATACCTCAAAATACAACAGAAGGCTTGAGAAACAGACATAATTAAAAACAAGAGGGGAGCATTTCCATCTCCGACTAATGAATTAGCTGTGTCTAAGGAACAAATCCCTTCGGTTTTTTAATAAAGTGGTTATTATCAATCATGTTAATTAAAGGTGAAGAACAAGTGTAATTTTCCTATACAGCAAGGCTGTTTTGCAGAGCTTTGCCAAAATGATCCCATTTAACCCTGGTAAGCATTTTTTTGTTAGCATGATAATCTCTTCCCGTTACTAGAAAATACTTTCTGCAGAATATAAACTCCATCCATGTGCAAATAACATCCAACTGTGACCTACAGACTTTCAGTTGGGTGGTCCTCTTTGAGATACATTATCTGAAGGAAAACATCTAAGTGAATCATCCAACACACTGTACAAAGAGGAGTAATGAAGTCAATCACTTATCAATAACCATTATCTATTCCTTCCCAACTGAACAGGATGGATTTATGTTAATTTTTAGAGCGAGGGGAACAAAGACATGATATAACTAATATATCAATGAACGGTTCTTTGGCAGCTATGTATTAATCTTGATTGAAGACTGAACTCAAAGATTCTTAAATTATAGACCTGGTTGCCAGTCTTTTAAAAATATAATTGGGGGGGGACTTCCGGAGGCGGCGCGAAACCGTGATGGCGGACCTCTTCGAGCTCTGAAGAGGGGCACCGCAGAAAAGGGTTGTTTCGCTACGGCGCAGCGGCAACCCATCAAGAAAAACCACGGACAGAGAGAGTCCGTGGCCGTGGGACTCGGCGGGCACCTGGAGCGACCCCAAATTCGCGGAAGGGACCCCGTAAGGGGCTCCGGAGTGAAGGAGGGGGAGCGGTGCTGTGAGTTCATCGCTCTTTCTGCGGAGGCGAAGCCGCGCGGCTGTCACGGATGAGCGCTGACCTTTCTTCCAAAAAATACTACTCTGAAACAGCAAACCCGTGAGTAAGGACTTAAGATTTGTTACAATAACTTGAAGAAATTTGGCTGAAACCGGGAGACGAGAAAGAGGAAGTCCGTCTTCCGGCACTGCTTATAAGATCAAAGCAGACTGTTTAAAGAGCGGAAAGCGCTGTGAACAGGGAAGCTTTAAGGCTTTAAAGTGGGACTTTCGTGCACACTTGAAATTCTATTCTTAAAGGAAGAAAAAATACAGTTTAAATTGGACTTGGAGCGGTCCCCCATGGGGCGAGGGAAGACTCTAACTCCAAATCTTCGGGTGGCCGGGTGAAGTTGCTTGACTGCGGAACTGTTACAAACTTCCAGATACTTTTGTAACTGAAGTGCAACTTTTGGGCTTACTTAGTTTGAGTGGATACAAATGCAGGCACCTTGTTGGAACATTGTTAAACGTTTTAAAGTGCTCTGCAGGACTTTTTTCTTAGTGTTTTGGAACTAACTTGCTTTTAAAATTGTTTTTGAAAACGGAAACTTTAATGGCGGAAAAGTTACCTTCTTCTTACTAACTTTTGGTGGCACTCCCCCTAGAGGACATTGGATAACAAAGGCCTGGGAAAAGTTTTTTTGCTTACTTTCTTTCTCCAGACTGTTTATAAATTTGGACTTGTCTTTCCCATGGGATTACAACATCTGACCTTGAACATTGACTGATGAGTGGTACAGGAAAGACAAGAGCAGCCAAAGCTAAGGAAGCTAAGGAAAAAGAAAAAGCAAAAAAGCAGGCACAGCTTTTGCAAACAACTTTAACTCAGGGACGTAGACTATCAGTGCCTGCTGTGCTTGCAACACAAAAAGTAGAAAGTGAAAAGCCTGAAAAATCTGAAGAGGAAGATATGGCATCAGGAGGAGCAGAGGCAGCACTGAAACAAGTTTTGGAACAATTGTCAACATTAAATCAAAAAATTGATAACCAATCAACAAAAATTGACCAAGCTACATCCTCGATCCAGAAATTGACAGATCAGGTTTCCCAACACACCCAAGCAATTGAAAAATTGCAAGGAGCAACGGAAGAGAACCGTAAATTGGCAGGGGAAGCCGTTGAAATTGCAACATCAGCTAAAAAAGAGGTTGAGGAAGTTAAAGCAGAAGTCAAGCCTCTGCATAAACAGATAGGGGACCAACAAACCTATCTCTCTTTGGTGGAACTGAAAAACCGGGAGACTAATCTTAGGCTTAGGGCGGTCCCAGAAATCGAACAAGAAGATTTGATTGGATTTTTGACAACAGAATTTTCAAATTTCTGGGGCTTAAAAGAAGAAAGTGATTTTAAAATAGTATCGGCTTTTCGACTGGGAAGATTGGTAAGAAAAGATAGATCTAGAGACTGTCTAATAGCTTTGAGATCAAGAGAGGAGAGAGACAAAATATTAGGCCTACACTTCAAAAACTCAATTGAGATACAAGAGAAAAGGGTGGAAATCTACCGAGATATTCCTAAACAGCTATTGGATCTGAGAGCCACCTATTCAGAATTGGCTAAGTTGTTGAGACTTAACTCAATCCCTTATAGGTGGGAGTTCCCACAAGGACTATCATTTACTTACAAACAGAAGAAGGTTAAAATAAGATTACCAGAGGATCTACAAAAGTTCCAGCACGACCACGGAGAAGATCTCCAAAAAGAAGCAGCAGCCCTTTGGCCTATACTTAAACCAGGACCCACTCTGCCAGCAGGCGGAGGGACGCCTAAACCCTCGGAATTAGAGGAAAAAGAAGATACACCGCTCTAGGTGTAACAGAATAGTTCAGGATGTCTCTGCAGCTACTCAGTTGGAATATAAATGGCGGAAATTCCCCGGAGAAAAGAAGGAAACTGTTTCATATATTGAAGAAAGAACAATTGGATATTATTTGTTTACAAGAAACCCATGTGACCAGGCTCCACAGGAAAGTTTTGGTCAACAAAAGACTAGGCCAAGAGTTTATTTCCTCAGACAAGGTAAAGAAAAGAGGAGTGGTGATTTATGCTAAGGAGAGCCTGATACCTAAATTTTTATTCAAAGATGAATATGGAAGAATTCTGGCAATTGAAATCCAGACCCAAGGAGAAAAAATATTGATACTAGGAATTTATGCTCCAAACGACGGGAAATCAGAATTTTTCAAGAAGCTGCATGAGACGCTGCTGGACTATCTGGACTATGCTAACATCATAATGATGGGAGACATGAATGGAGTGGTGTCTACACATATGGATAAGTCTTATAACCAAAATCTAACATCAGACGGCAGACTGCCTAAAACTTTTTTTGAAATGACTGACAATCTGGATTTGATTGATATATGGAGGACAAAGAACCCCCTAGGTAAAGAAGGAACTTTCTTCTCTGAGGCCCACCTGTCCTGGTCAAGGATCGACCAAATCTGGACCTCCAGGGGGCTGGCACCCAAGACTAAAAAGGTGGAAATCTGCCCAAAAACATGCTCCGACCACAACGCTCTGAAATTAGATCTCAGACTTACTCAAACCGGTTCCTTCAGATGGAGAATGAATGACACTCTTTTAAGAGATCAAGAGATTGTGAAAAAGGCCCAAAAAACATTAAAGGACTATTTTGAGATAAATTTGAATACTACAGTAGAAAAAAGAACGATCTGGGACGCAAGCAAAGCTGTCATGAGGGGGTTTCTGATACAACAGAATACAATTAAGAAGAAGCTCTGGAATGGAAAGAAAGATAAAATACTGGAGAAAATACATCAAGGAGAGAAAAAATTGAGAACTAAACCAAAGTCAAAGGATCTGTTGAGAGAAATTAAATTCCATCAAGCAGAATATTCAAAATTGATTAATCAGGAGATTGAATGGAAAATAAAACAGATGAAGCAAAGATCCTTTGAATCAGCAAATAAATGTGGAAAGCTGCTAGCTTGGCAGCTGAAAAAAAGACAAAAGTTGAATACAGTTACAAATCTAGAGATTGAAGGAAGAACGGTGCAGAAACCAGAGGAAATTAGGAAGTGCTTCCACAGATATTTTAAAGAACTTTATGTACAGGGGCCTCAGAAAGAATCAGAGATAGATCATTTTTTAAAGACAAATGGACTATCAAAAATAACTCAAGATAAAAGATCAATCTTGAACTCTACAATAACCACCCAGGAAATTGAAAGTGCCATTCAGAACATGCAACTAGGCAAATCTCCAGGCCCGGATGGGCTTACCTCCAAATACTACAAGACTTTGAAAGACTATTTAACACAACCCTTGTTGGAGGTATGCAACCAGATCATGGATGGGAAGAGGGCACCAGAAACGTGGAAAGAAGCGTTCATCACATTGATACCTAAGATAGAATCTGAAAAGACTCAACTCAAGAACTACCGCCCCATCTCACTCCTGAATGTGGATTACAAAATATTTGCAGACATTTTGGCAAGTAGACTTAAAAAAGTTTTAATTGAAGTAATTCACAAAGACCAAGCAGGCTTTCTCCCTGGTAGACATTTATATGAGAATACCAGAAACATCATCGATATTTTGGAACTTTTACAAACTAACAGGAACACAAGGGCGGTGTTAATTTTTGTTGATGCGGAGAAAGCATTTGACAATATATCTTGGATGTTCATGAAGAAAAACTTGGAAGGGATGGGAGTGGGGCGGGGGTTTGAAAATGGGTTACGAGCAATTTATTCAGAGCAAAAGGCCAAATTAATAGTGAACAATGTGGTGACGGAGGAGTTCAAAATTGAAAAAGGGACACGACAAGGGTGCCCTCTATCCCCTCTTTTATTCATTTCAGTCCTGGAGGTGCTATTGAACATGATAAGGGAGGACCGGCTGGTACAAGGGATAGAGGTCGGAGTGAAACAATATAAACTTAAAGCTTTTGCAGATGACCTAGTTTTGACATTGCAGGAGCCAGAATCCAGTACAAAAAGAGTTCTTGAACTTATATCTGAGTTTGGTCAGGTGGCGGGGTTTAAGTTGAACAAACAAAAAACCAAGGTTTTGACCAAGAATTTGACACTTACAGAAACAGAGGGGTTTCAGAGAGAAACAGAATTAAATGTGGTAAAGAAAGTGAAATACCTAGGGATCTATTTGTCTTCCAAAAATTTGAATTTATTTAAGGACAATTATGAAAAATGCTGGTTGGAAGTAAAGAAGGATTTAGAAATTTGGTCAAGATTGAAACTTTCCTTGTTGGGAAGGATTGCAGCAATTAAAATGAATGTATTGCCGAAAATGTTATTCTTGTTTCAAACCCTACAGATCGTGGACAGAGAGGAATGTTTTGGAAAATGGCAGAAGGATATATCTAAGTTTGTCTGGCAGGGCAAAAAGCCCCGAATAAAGTATAAAATATTAACTGATTCAAAAGAAAGAGGGGGGTTTGCCCTGCCGGATTTGAGGTTGTACTATGAAGCTGCAGCCTTCTGCTGGCTGAAAGATTGGTTTTTGCTAGAAAACACCGATGTCCTAGATCTGGAAGGTTTTGATAATGCATTTGGTTGGCATGCATATCTATGGTATGACAAGGTTAAAGTTCACAAATTGTTTAAAAGCCATATTGTCAGAAAAGCGATTTTTGCAGTCTGGATGAAATATAAAGACTTATTAGAGAGTAAAACACCGAGGTGGCTATCACCGGTGGAGGCCAAAGCTCGAAAAAGACCCAATATGGAGGCCTATTGGCCGAAATATTGGGAATTAATTGAAAAAATTGGAGACGGTTGGAAGTTGCAGAGCCAGGACAAATTAAAAAACAAGGTGCGAGATTGGTTACATTATGCTCAAATTCAAGAGGTTTTTAAAATGGATAAAAAGGTTGGTTTCCAGGAGGGGAAATCGAAACTAGAGACAGAATTGTTAGAACCAAAGACCAAGATTTTATCTAGAATGTATAACTTGCTGCTTATGTGGAACACACAGGATGAGACAGTTAAATCTGCTATGATAAAATGGGCACAGGATGTTGGACATAATATTATGTTTGAAGACTGGGAAAGGTTATGGAACACCGGAATGAAATTCACGGCATCTAGTGCCTTGAAGGAAAACATTATGAAAATGATATACCGGTGGTACATGACCCCAGTCAGGCTAGCCAAGATGCATCACCTGTCTGACAACAAATGTTGGAAGTGTAAGGAAGCAGAGGGGACTTTCTTCCATCTCTGGTGGACCTGCCCAAAAGTGAAGGCCTTCTGGGAAATGATTTATAATGAATTGAAAAAGGTATTTAGGTATACCTTTCCTAAGAAACCAGAGGCCTTCCTGTTGGGCATGGTGGACCAGAAAATGTCAAAGAAAGATAGAACTTTGTTTATGTACGCTAGCACAGCAGCAAGAATACTCATTGCAAAGAGTTGGAAGACACAAGATTTGCCCACGCTGGAGGACTGGCAGACGCAGTTGATGGACTACATGGAGATAGCTGAACTGACCGGCAGAATCCGAGATTTGGATAAAGAAACAATTGAGGAGGACTGGGGAAAATTTAAAGATTATCTGAAAAAATATTATAAGCTGTATGAATCCTAAGAAAGTGCATGATTAGGAAACGTTAAGCTTCTGCGAATATGATTAAGTAAATGGTAAAATTAGTGACAAAAGAGAAAAGGAGACAATTTAAATTGAATATGTTATGTTTATTTTAAAGGTATTGAAATTGAGATATAATATATTGTATTTGGATACATAACATTCGAAAGTTACAACAAGGTATGAAATAAGGTAACAAAATGCTGACATTGTTAATGCAAAGAACGCAGAATCGGATGGGGTGGGGAAGTCCAAGTTTTATTTTGTTTTTGTTGTTAAAAAAGAGAAAATTTGTTTCTTGTAACTACTTTATTTGTTTATAAACCTATAAAATTATGGAAAGAAACGCAATAAAAAAAATTTATAAAAAAAAAAAAAAATAAAAAATAAAAATATAATTGGGGGAAGGGAGAGAGACAACAATAATGATCCACTTCTCCCACAAATCCCATATGTCCAGTAAAGGAACTCTGAATAAATCTTGCAGGCAGCTTTTTTCAGCAACATCAAGCATAGATATTTACTGTCTGCTTTAGGTCGTAATCCAAATGCACCGTATTTTAAACACACAAAATTCGGTGAAATCTCAAAGGAGTTCAGAAAGGGTCAAATGCCATAAATAGAATCCATATTCACCCATGAGAAACCAAGAAAGAAAACATCAATCCAAAGGATGAGAAGATGATCTTCGGAGAACAGAAGCAATGACCAGTCCACACCTGGGTGAATGTCATGGAGAAATCAACCTTACAGGGGAAAGACCAGGAAGCCAGAAAATGTAGAATACTGCCATCCACCAACCAGATTACCTTTCTCCAGTTTCAGGTAAACCTTGTCTTCCTTGTCTAGATAAAGTAGGACTCCATTTGTAGCAGCTTCACGGGTGACATCCTTGTCCCCAGCAAAAGCAGAAATGACCGGTTTTCCATTGAGCATCAGGTTAACCTACAAAAGAGAAAAATCACTGAAAAAAAGTTCAAGGTAACAGGGAAACCCAGCTATCATTAGCAAATTCTATGCAAAGGATCGTTAGAAACCACAAATGCCTGGAGTCCACAGACTGTTTGCTGTTCTTGAAACATTCTTTCGGGAAATAGCAGTTACAAATACTTAAGGTATTCCTTATGTGGAAGGGGAGGGACAGGGCAAATATGCTGGTGACTATGGGTCTACAGCAGGCTCACTGTAGGAATAAAAATGCAAGAAGAGTCCTGCTGAATTAGGTCAAAGGCCCATCTGGTTCAGAATCTTCTTTTCAAACTGGCCAACCAGATGCTGATCAGAAGCCTGCAAATCAGACCACAGTACTGTATAGCACTTTCCCCACCTTTGATTTCCCTCCTGACACCAATCCCTTTGTAAATGGTTTTGCATATTTTCAAAATGGTGTGCAAAAGCTGCTGACCAGGTAGACCTCGTATTGTGGAGGCCAAAATGTTCACCAAAGTCACCCACCTTCGTGGATTAACCAGAGAGAGAACAATGTCAGCCCAGTGATGGCTCACTGTTATAAGCAGGCAATTGTGTACAGCTATCTAAGCACACCCCAGAAGCACATCAAAATGACCGGGTGCCAATGAAAAAGCCGTAAAGAAAAAAATGCACACATACCCTCAAACACCCAAAATATGTTAAAAGATATAGGTGTTTATAAGCTAGTGCTAGAATCCTAAAAACCCAAATGGCAGAAGTAGAGTCTCTGATACTAAGGTCTCATCTGCACTATAAATTTTAAGTATATTTTACCATTATAAACATTCATAAAGGTAAAGGGACCCCTGACCATTAGGTCCAGTCGTGGCCGACTCTGGGGTTGCGGCGCTCATCTCGCTTTATTGGCTGAGGGAGCCGGCGTACAGCTTCCGGGTCATGTGGCCAGCATGACTAAGCCGCTTCTGACGAACCAGAGCAGCACACGGAAACGCCGTTTACCTTTCCGCCGGAGCAGTACCTATTTATCTACTTGCACTTTGACGTGCTTTCGAACTGCTAGGTTGGCAGGAGCAGGGACCAAGCAACGGGAGCTCACCGCTTCGCAGGGATTCAAACCGCCGACCTTCTGATCGGCAAGTCCTAGGCTCTGTGGTTTAACCCACAGTGCCACCCGCGTCCCCATAAACATTCATAGCTTTCCCAAAAAAATCTGTAGCTGTTTGGAGACACCTGTTGCTCTCACAGAATTGCCATTCTCAGAACTCCCAAGGAAGAGGGGTTGATTATTAAACCGCTGTGCTTATTCTAGCTCTGGGAGGGGAATTGGGGTCTCCTAACAATTCTCAGCACCCTTAACAAACTACAGTTCTTTTTATTTTGGAAGGGAAGCCAAAAGCGATATGAAAATGCTGTAAATGTATTGTGTGAATGGGGCCTAAAAGAGAATATAGTAAATGAGAAACCTGGTGGGTCATTGAAATAAAGTAAGGTACATGTACACACTATGTTATTCTGGAGGTGAGAGCAAAGTGTTCAGAACATTTATAATTATGATTATAATTCTTATTATTAATTTACACCCCACCCATCTGACTGGATTGCCCCAGCCAGTCTGGGCAGCTTGCAGCATAATAGAAGCACAGCAAAAATGTCAAAAATTAAAAACTTCCCGATTAGAAATCTTCAGTGAAACAAGCTTATCTACAGAATCATGAGGGTAGGAATGATCCCAGGTGCCAAGGTAAGTTTGTGCTGGAGCATACAATCAAATCATTCAAACTAAAACTCTAATAAGGATCTTGGGATATAGAATGAAATGAAAAGCAGAAGGTTGGCACAATAGCTCAGCAGTGCATCACCTGATTTACATGAAGAAGAACTCAAGTTCTGTTCCTAGCATATCTTGTTCTTACTTAAGGACTCTTATAAATCCAGATGGTTCTAACTCTTACATAGCAAAATCAGATCTATTGGCATTGACTTGGAACTCTTGTATAATTCAAGTGAGCCATATATTTATCGCAATATTCAAACCAGATTAAGGGACATTGAAAAACAAAACACCGAGTCAGCTGTAAATAATATGTGCTCCCCCAGGTTCTATGGTTTAAATATGACAGATAACAGGGTCACTTATATCTGAAATAATAATTCCAGTCCAACGACTGAACATTTCCCCATCAGCTCTTGTCAAGGGCAGATATTCAAACATCCCCAGAAAAGATAGGCATTGTGGGTGTTCTTTGAACATGCCGGACATTGTAGAACATATTCTTTTCTACTGTCCATTGTACAACCAGCTATGCAAACACATGCTATCCCCTTTTGGGGGTAGTCTAACATCATGGCACAATGAAAATATAAGATTCTATCTCTCTGACAGTAACCCGGAAGTAACTACCAGGGTGGGTGAGTTTTTGTCAATAGTATCTCTTAGAGTGGTGAATGGCACTATTTAGCAGGAAGAAATTCCAATGAAAATCCTCATTAGTACATATTTTACAAGGCTGTTTATTTGTATATATTTTAAAATTTCATATCTGGCTGTTTTATGATGGCCTATTCTTGTAATGCCTAATAAAGGTTTGGCGAAGTAAGTAAGCATATCTTCTTAGCAGGATCAGGCAGTGGGAGAGATCTCTGATTGAGATTTTAGGGCAGGGATGGCCAATGTGGTGCCATTCAGATATAATTAGACTACAACTCTCATCAAACCCAGCCAATGTGTTAGGAGTCACAGTCCATTGACATCTGGAGCACACAGTATTGGTTAACTCTGCCTTAGAAAGCTATCCCTAGTCAATAATATTGATTTAGATCAGGGTAGCTAATATGGTGCCCTCCTGATATTGCTGGACTACAACTCCCATCATCCTTGATCAATGGCTTTTCTGGTTGGGACTTATGAGAGCTGGAGTCCAATAACGTACAGAGTTATTGGCTACCTCTTATATGAGTGGACCAATGGCTTGGCCTGATATAAGGATGCTTCCTCTGTTCTTCAACTGTGGGGAAGGGCAAAGTAGAAAATGTACTAACAAGTGATTATTTCAATTACTCTCAGATTGACTGGCTAATTGTAAATTTGTGTCACAGCAAGCTGGCAAATAAATAGGCTTAAACATGCTTAGCTCTAAATTGGACAGTGCCCAAGAGTTTTAGCTATAATGAATGAGTGTGCCTTTACCAACACTGAGTCATGGAGCCAGCGACAAAGGAAATGACACTTGATTTAATCCTAAATTATTCCCAGAGCAGTACAAGAAGCTATAAACACTGTTGAACTTCCTGGAAACAGTGAATACAGCACTACCAAGTTCACCATATTATATGACTGGAAAATTGCCCAGAAAATCCAACAGAGTCATATTTCATTCCAAAAGGGGGCTTTTATTGTCAAAAGTGAGAAGGTTAGCTAGGAGGAAACTGAAAGGTAATGTCAGAAGGGTAAAATCTCTCAAGAGAGCATGGGTACTATTTTAATGCAGTAGAACAGAAGTTCAAATAAAATGTATAGCACAGCTTCGAAAACAATCCTAAAAAGGATACTTTTGTGAATTACATTGAAAAGGCACAAAAATTAGCTGTAAGTTCTAAAAGGTGAGAAAGCTCACATTACAAAATGGAAGGCTGATGAAAATGAGAAAATTCAGGCAAATTGAATGTAAACCTACAGTAAGACAAACCCAGAAGAAAATTAGGGAGCAAATGCCAAAAATATATAGAAATAAGAAGAAGATTAAAAGAATTTAAATACAACAGAAGCAGGAAACCAGCAAGAGATTTCCGGCAAGATAAAGTTAGCATAACTTGTTAGCAGGGTAAAATTAGCAATAGCTAAAAGAAGCATTAAATTTCAGTGAAGATGCACAAATTCTTTGCATCAACCTTCACTGCAGATGTTGGCCAGACGAACTCACCTGTACAGGTGAAAATGTTTGTGAAAGCTTTTAGCTCAGCACTAACCTGAACTGACAGAAGCTGATAATATAAGGTGTCAAAAGAAGGTTTACAACTAATTGAATTTAAAAAAACACACACAAAACCCCAGCCATAGGGCTAGGTGGCACTCAGCCAAGATTTCTTAAAGAACTCGGATGTAACAACATTTTCTCATAAGGCAGTTGCTACAACCTATTGATCATTTTGGTTGCCACTTTTTGAAACTTTTTCCAGGTGGAAAAGAATCAAAGTGGTTGAAAATAAATGCAGTGTATAAAACTAAATTAAAACCAGAGCAAATTTAAACGCTAACCATTCAAAATACATAAAAGGCCCAAATTAGTAAAGACCAAGTCCTACCCACCACACCAAAAAATAAGCACACTGTAGGAGACAACATTGATTAACTGGCCACCTGGGTAGACAGAAAAGTCTTAGCTGGGCATCTAAAAGTTGGCAGAGGTGGCATCTGGAAGCAATTGGCAACTAGTATAGACTATGTCCCTATGTATAGGGACGCGGGGGGCGCTGTGGGTTAAGGCCTCAGCACCTAGGACTTGCCGATCGAAAGGTCAGCGGTTCGAATCCCCGTGGCGGGGTGCGCTCCCGTCGTTCGCTCCCAGCGCCTGCCAACCTAGCAGTTCGAAAGCACCCTCGGGTGCAAGTAGATAAATAGGGACCGCTTACTAGCGGGAAGGTAAACGGCGTTCCGTGTTCTGCGCTGGCTCGCCAGATGCAGCTTGTCACGCTGGCCACGTGACCTGGAAGTGTCTTCGGACAGCGCTGGCTCCCGGCCTATAGAGTGAGATGAGTGCACAACCCTAGAGTCTGGCAAGACTGGCCCGTACGGGCAGGGGTACCTTTACCTTTTATAGACTATGTTGACCTCTAAGTAACCTAGGGTCACAACACTGGGACAGTGAAGGAAGAGTGCGCAAAGCATTGTTGTCAGTGAGCACTGAGATGCATTAAGAAGGGTGTGAGGATCCTTGAAGTTTGCTAACCAGGACCGTGGTTCTTTGAGGGCAGAGAGCATGACTTTTCTGGGGCACACCTGCATCATTTACTCAGGCCTTCAGATCTACCTGGGAGGTTATGACTCAAGCCCTCAGCACCGAAAAGGTGTGGGTGAGAGGACAGGGACAAGCAGGGTCAGGGGTGCACATGAGAACTGCAGGATTGAGTGGAAACCATTGCTTAATGGCACAATGTGCTTCATGTGTGTTAACTAACTGAAGGTGTGGCAGGAAGGTCTTTGCTAAAGTGATGTGATCACAGAACCTGGTGATAAACTGATGTTGTGCCCTCCAGAAGGTTGTGCCCTCCCATCATTGTAAACCATCAGCCTTCTTGCCTGGGGCTGACGGGAACTGTAGTTCAGCGACTTCTGGAGCTCACCCTGGCCTATGTGATGTGTAGGAAAGACAAGGAATAACAATCAAATAAAATAGGACAACGCCCTAGCCAATCAGGGCTGTAAACAGCAGCAAGGAGGCATTTTACTCCTGCTCCAGAGGGTAAGACCTGAAGCAATAGCTTCAAGTTACAAGAGATGCCCACTAAACACCAGGAAGAACTTTCTGATGGTGAGAGCTGTTCAACAGTGAAATGGACTCCATCAGAAGGTGGTGGGCTCTCCTTCCAAGAAGAAGAAGAAGAAGAAGAAGAAGAAGAAGAAGAAGAAGAAGAAGAAGAAGAAGAGGGATTTGGATTTGATATCCCGCCTTTCACCCCTTTAAGGAGTCTCAAAGCGGCTAACATTCTCCTTTCCCTTCCTCCCCCACAACAAACACTCTGTGAGGTGAGTGAGGCTGAGAGACTTCAGAGAAGTATGACTAGCCCAAGGTCACCCAGCAGCTGCATGTGGAGGAGCGGAGACGCGAACCCGGTTCCCCAGATTACGAGACTACCGCTCTTAACCACTACACCACACTGGCTCTCTTGGGGGTTTTAAAGCAGTGGTTGGAGGGCCATCTGTCACGGATGCTTTAGCTGAGATTCCTGCATTGCAGGGGGTTGGAGCAAATGGCCCCTGGGGTCCTTTCCAACTGTACAATTCTATGATTTCATGAGTCACTGCCATACCCTTCTAGCAACTGTTCCCTCCATTATTGGAGCAGCAGGAGACTAGATGACGTGGAAATAGATCACACACTGCAGTGGCAATATATTCCGTGAGCCAGAGATAGGCTTGGCAAGAGCAGAAGAAAATACGCTGCACGTGACCATTCATTTTCGCAGAGACATCTCCACATTCTTATCTTAAGCAATCTTGCTCTTTTCTCCAAATGAGGCAATTGCCTGAATACAGCAAGGGCACGAGGTCTTCCCATAGCTGGTATTTATGATGCTTTTGAGCATGATTTCAGTGTGCACATTACATAGTCTGGAAAGGCACCAAAGGAGAAGTGCAAAGGAGCTTTTAATCTTGCACCAAAGAACACAATGAAATTTCAGCAACCCGGGCAGCTGGGATTTTCTTTTAGCATATCACCCATCACTTAGGATACCAGCAAAGCTTCGTAATCATCCTTGATAGCCATGGGTCAAAACAAAGCAAATGCACAAGCAGGTGCCTGGTCTCATCCTGTGCTACAAGGTATATGACACCACGCATGTTTTGAGAGGTTTGCCTGAAATGGAGTTTAAAATCCTATTAGAATAAAAGGACATTTTAAGAACATGGGGATGGGGCTTTCTCCACTTACAATTTACAGTGGTGTAGTTGCTGTCTGATCTGATCTTTTTAAATTTTGCAGCTGACTCGTAGCACCTTTGGTCACATGTTGCTGTTGGCAGCGAGTGGGTGTGAGGTCTCCCTTTCTATTCTGCAAGCAGGTTGTATCCTAACTGATTAAAGCTCCATGGCTGTAGCCACGCCCCTTGCATTCCTCCAGCCAATTAATGTTGGCATTATGAGCATGTGCCCTTTTGCAGCGCGCGCGCGCGCACACACACACACACACACACACACATGTTTAATGCCCAGAGTTCTGGAATTCCAATCTTGAGGGAGTATAGGAGATTCAAATGGAAACTATATAGGCAGGATCTAGACACATAGAAGAAGCATTTCAGTTTAAATTGTTGCAAATTTAAACAGGGAAAACAGCTAGCGAAAAATGGGACTCCATGTCGCCATCTGGTGGCACAATATTATATCGCACATACAACGCATATAAATCCCTTTTTTCTTTACCAGTCTAGCTGAGTCATATATGCGGCAGTTGTTGTGTTACGCCAAACCTGGTTGCCATGATGACATTTTGTTTGCAGCCAATGATGGCTGTTCATGGGCAGTGCCTTGACTCAGCAGCAGCATATCACTCTGCTGAGATGTTTCAGGACCATCAGCTCAATCTGCAGTCTCCTCTGACCTGAGCTTGCAAATGGGAAGGCCAGAGGGTAGTGGCACAAAGCAGATGCCTCACAAGCCATGCCCATCAGCCCCAACCCCCTCCACTCAGAAAGCAGGATCCATTTTGGATTTTTATTTTTGCAGTAAGTAGAGGAAAAATCTGCTTTTTGAAAAGTAAAATGGGAGAAATTCAATGTCACACTAAGGCAATTGTTCCTTCAGGAAACTAAGAGAAGGTGGGACTGGTTTCTAAGGCTGGCTATGTGACTGAGACCAGCATCACCCCAACATCAGACTGCTAAAGTGAGGAGACCTTCCTTCCCCTACTTTCCTGATCTGTTTCTGGTTGCATTCTCACTTGCTCAAAATGTAAGGGATCCCCATTCCAAAATGCTCCTCTCCTCTCACCTTTGTTTGGAGGCTGCTTTAGAAGGAACTTGTTTGGATGTTGGACTAGGACCTCGGGGGTAAAGGTAAAGGACCCCTGACAGTTAAATCCAGTCATGAACGACTCTGGGGTTGCGGCACTCATCTCACTTTACTGGCCGAGGAAGTCAGCATTTGTCCGCAAACAGTTTTTCTGGGTCATATGGCCAGCATGACTAAGCTGCTTCTGGCTAAACCAGAGCAGCGCACAGAAATGCAGTTTACCTTCCTGCCATAGCAGTACCAATTTATCTACTTACACTTTGATGTGCTTTCAAACTGCTGGGTTGGTAGGAGCAGGGACCGAGCAACTGGTGCTCACCCCGTCGTGGGGTTTTGAACCGCCGACCTTCCGATCAGCAAGCCCTAGGCTCTGTGGTTTAGACCACAGCGCCACCTGCATCCTGGTAGGACCTCAGGGGACCAGGGTTCAAATCCCCACTTGGCCATAAATCTCAGTGGGTGACACTGGGTCAGTCACTGACTCCTAGCCTAGAACTACCACACAGGTTGTTTTGAGGGTTAAATGAAGAGGAGGAAGAGCACCCTGAGTTCCTTGGAGGAAAAGGTGGGCTATAAATGCAAAATAATAATAAATTATCTCTGTTCCCCCAAACTGCTCTCTCTCTGCAAATGGGATGGAATGCATTTCCACAATCCATCTCTTTCTCACCCTCTTCATTCTCCCAGGTTTCCTCCTCCTAATGCCTCATCAGAGCCAGTGTGGTGTAGTGGTTAAGAGTGGTGGACTCGTAATCTGGTGAACCGGGTTCGATTCCCCGCTCCTCCACCTGCAGCTGCTGGGTGACCTTGGGCCAGTCACACTTCTCTGAAGTCTCTCAGCCTCACTCACCTCACAAAGTGTTTATTGTGGGGGAGGAACGGAAAGGAGAATGTTAGCTGCTTTGAGACTCCTTAGGGTAGTGATAAAGCAGGATATCAAATCCAAACTCTTCTTCATCATCATCATCATCAAGTCCATACATCCCTCTCTACATTCCTGCATCATCTCTGCACCCTGAGAGAAGAAGTGTGATCGCCAGCCTGACCTGATTTACTGCTGGCAAGCCCTTCTGCAAAGACGTATATAGGCAAAGCTGCACAGTTCTGCTCACACTGGAGAGAGGGGAAAGGGAAGTGGCTTTCATGAATCCCATCCTCCCTCTGCAATATAAGATAAAATGTAAATGACCCCGTGGATGGTTAAGTCCAGTCAAAGGCGACTATGGGGTTGCAGCGCACATCTCGCTTTCAGGCCGAGGGAGCCGGCGTTTGTCCACAGATAGCTTTCCTGATCATGTGGCCAGCATGACTAAACAGCTTCTGGCGCAACAGAACCCCATGATGGAAGCCAGAGAGCACAGAAATGCTGTTTACCTTCCTGCCACAGCAGTACCTATTTATCTATTTGCACTGGTATACTTTCGAACCGCTAGGTTGGCAGAAGCCCAAGAGGCTCAGTGGTTTAGACACAGCGCCACCCGCGATACTGTGTGTTCCTCAGAAAGGGGTCCTTTGGAACAGCACTCCAAGCTTTAGGGCCAAAGGGGAATTGTTTCCCCACATCCTTCTTCCATTATGTAGACTCAACCATATTCCAGTTCCTTCTGCGAATGGAAAGAGGCCTTCTGTTCACAAAGGGGCAGGGCTGGGTCAAACGCAGTCACTTTTTAGTCCTACTGATTTCACTGTTGCACTCAGATCTTGCTCATGCGCTTCTCAGATGCATCTGAATGGCCATTGAATTGGACAAGGGACTAGATGTGTGTCTGGCCTGATCCAGAAAGCTGTTCTTATGCTGTTACATCAAATGCATGCTTCCTTTCATTGTGCTCATAGCATTTATTATCATGAAATTGCTTCCAACAGTCCCCAATGTGAGATTCACAGAAAAGTTGTAGCACATAATTAGAATGCAAGCACTCTCTTTATTTTGAACTCTCAAGGCCATATCTTGAACTGGTGAGCAACATTGTTATCTTAAAATGTCACTGAAATCCATTTGCTATTGGCCAAGTTGAGCTGTTTGCTGTTTCCTAACTCATCAACATGGGTGCATTTAAACTATTTCTATTTACAATAGAAAATGGATTTTCGCTATTATCCATTTATCTATATATATTTTTTAGGGAAATGGGGAAGGGGAGAAGGAAGGAATGAAATGCTAACAAATGTGTTCCAACAGACTTTTTGAATCAACATACCTGGATTGTTTGGCTCTGGTAGACTTTAATTACATGAAAATTAAAACTGTAAATTCCTTTTCTTGGTGCTACAAAGACAGACTCCAGCGTAAAGAAATTCCCCACATTTACTAGGATCTACAAATTAAAGAGAGAGGAAATAAGAATTAATGGAAGCATTCTGTGTTCTTGGGGGGAAATATAATTAATTTGCAACAGACACAAGATTTCTCACCATGCCTACACATCTAAAGCCAAGGTGTTAATTTTTAACCCTAATATTTATTTATACTAATTTATTGTACATACAATTAAGATTTCCAGACGTAAGAAATATTTTCCCCAGCAAGATTAAACTGGCCTAGACATCCTTTCTTTAAGGTTACAATTCTGTGCATGCTTAGTTCATACCCTCCAACATTTCTCCGATGAAAATAGGGACATGCCATTCCATAATGATAATTTTAATATAGATACACCACACATCTTACTGGGTTGCCTCAGCCACTCTGGGCAGCTTCCAACATATATAGAAATATTAAAGATTTTTTAAAATTCCTTATACAGGATTGCCTACAAACATCTCAGGGGTCAGATAACTCCATACCCTCCTGCATTTCTCCAATGAAAATAGGGACAGGACTTGCCGATCAGAAGGTCGGCGGTTTGAATCCCCGTGATGGGGTGAGCTCCCGTTGCTCAGTCCCTGCTCCTGCCAACTTAGCAGTTTGAAAGCACGTCAAAGTTCAAGTAGATAAATAGGTACCACTCTGGCGGGAAGGTAAACGGTGTTTCCATGCGCTGCTCCAGAAGCAGCTTAGTCATGCTGGCCACATGACCTGGAAGCTGTCCACCGGCTCCCTCAGCCAATAAAGCGAGATGAGCGCCGCAACCCCAAAGTCGACCATGACTGGACCTAATGGTCAGGGGTCCCTTTACCTTTACCTAAGGAAAGTGGGACATTTTGGGATCAAATCTGAAACTGGGATGGCATCTCTAAATCAGGGGCATCCCTGGAAAATAGGGATACCTGGAAGGTCTGTTACTTCAGGTCAATTGGGTCTGCTTTTGAGTTTGCCAGGATAAGGTCGTTAATGCACAGGCTGTATCCTGCAAACTGAACAGCTCCTTAGTTCCACTAGAGCTCTTACTGAATTTTAAGTCCTGCAGAGTTTTAAGCCACCTCATCATAGTGAGGGGAGAGGCTCATTGTTTGAAATCTGTTTTGCAGCACAATTCTGGTGATGCAAGCCCCACCACAGTAGCCAGGTAGGCACAAGCAGAGCACACAGAATGCCGACAGCTGCATCAGCAGCACAAAGGCATGATGTTACACCAGCATTACAGTGATGCAGCACAATGCTTCTGACACTGCAGGATAATCTGCCCATGCAAATATTTACAATTAGGGCATACTCCTCAAACCAATTATGTCCTGATGCTAGATGTCGACGGTCCATTAAAGAAGTGAGCTCCTTGCACATCGGGTTCACTAGGGACATAACTTTAAATACAGCGTGGGAGATTTTCAAAATTACGGTAAACTTGTAAAAGAATGATCTAACAAGACAATACAAGTCCCAGCTGGTAAGCCATGGGAGGACATGGCAAAGCAGCAAAGCGACTGGTATATCCACAACTCTGGGTGTATATAGGTCAGAAAGCCCTGGGGGCACGTCAAGGAGTCTCCTTTCACCATCAGGCTTTTGCTTTCTTTCTTTCTTTCTTTCTTTCTTTCTTTCTTTCTTTCTTTCTTTTATGTCTATTTATGGATATATATTTTGGAGTACAAGTCTCACAGGCAAGTAACAGTGCTGCTACAAAAAATTAGGCACATCTAATAGCCTTAACGTTATGCTCGAAAGATGCTGCCCACGTTCTCTGCTATTGTGCCCAACCTGTTCTCTTTGGTATATGTCACCACACACTAGCTGCCAGTAGCACCACCACCCAAAAAACGCAGCGCTGAATAGGTGTGGGGCAATCTGATCCATGGACTACCCTGGAGCTACCTTTGAAGGTGACCTAGAAACTACAACTAATCCAGAATGTGGCAGCTAGACTCGGCCCAGCATACCTGAAGAAGCGTCTCCACCCCCATCGTTCAGCCTGGACACTGAGATCCAGCTCCAAGGGCCTTCTGGTGGTTCCCTCCCTGCAAGGAGTGAGGTTACAGGGAACCAGACAGAGGGCCTTCTCAGTAGTAGCGCCCGCCCTGTGGAACGCCCTCCCACCAGATGTCAAGGAAATAAACAACTGCCTGATTTTAGAAAACATCTGAAGGCAGCCCTGTTTAGGGAAACTTTTAATGTTTGATGTTTTATCGTGTTTTTAATATTCTATTGTGAGCTGCACAGAGTGGCTGGGAAACCCAGCCAGATGGGCAGGGTACAAATAATAAATTCTTATTATATTTTTATTATTTTATATATATGGAGAGATGAGTGGAAATCAATAAGGATCCAAAGAGGTAGATGAGGTTAGGATCTGGGCTTTTATGCCCCCCTACTATCTCCATCCCACGTTGGTTGGTTTGCAGGAACATCCCCACAATAGCCCTTGCATGCCCATCACCACAATACCACCCCCACCTCCAACACCTTTCCAGATTGGAAAAGCAGCATGATTATTGGGAAGGAAGACCTTCTGATGTCCAGTGGAGTACAGAGCCAATTTGGATGATCTCCAGTGTGGTAAAAGTACTAGATGTGCAGGGGGTATCGGTGTGCATGCGTGCACACACTGCTATGTATGTGCATAATGTGCCATCCATCACATGTCTACCAGGCATTACACACATCTGTCTTCTTCACACAGTCTTGCCATGCCCTTATTGAAATCTGCACATGCATTCCTTTCCTGTATTGCAACGCAGAGTGTTCGCATATATCAAATGTTGCACCTGTGACATCATATATATGCCTGGTGTGAGCTGCATGCGTAAGTCCAAGCCACACTCTGTGTAACAGTACACTTGAGCCATGGGAGCACTTATTTTCATAGAATAGCCCCAATTAGCTGGCTTTCAGTAAACAAAGGAATTCAGGGATTTATTTGAAGTGCTTCGACTTAGAAGAGCTTGAATGGAAAGGGCAGTTGTGCTTCCAAAGGGATAATAATAATAATAATAATAATAATAATAATAATAATTGCATGGAACTGAATGGGAAAGCCCATTTCTGCAGGAACTTCACAGGTATATCAGAGCAAGCAACGGGTTTTGGAGCATGGGGAACAATGATCATTAAGGAGACTGCAGGTGTAGTCAACTACAGAAAGATAAGATCCCCTTATGTCTCTTGCAGACATAAATCCTGGCCTTTCTTTGGGTAGCTTTGGGAATGGCTGGGTTGTGTTACAAATGGGTCCAATCCACAGAAAGTCAGGCATGTGTGAGCCCTATTGATTTTGATGGAATTTATTTCTCAGTCCTAAACACAGCCTTTAAAAATTAGCCTCATTGATCTCAAGGAAGTGTACTTCCCAATAAGTGGCTTTGGGCTGCAGTTTATAACTGGGAAAGCAAACCTATTGATCAAAATGGGGCATGTGTATATATATTGTTCAGGATTCTAACCTTTAAATCCTTGCATAACTTTGAGATCACTTGCTCTAGTACATATCTCCCCCTGCCCTTATATCATCAAATGAAGCCCTCGTTTTACCCAGCTTTAAACCACAAAGGAGCACAGCTGGACCATTTAAGGTGTTCTTCCTATGGAGGTTAGGATGCCCCCTCCCTCTCAAAACATTTCACCCTCCACTAAAGAAAACTATTTGTTTTCTTAGGCATAAGCTGGGCTTGGAAGAGGTTGTGGGCGGTGCTTTGTTGGTTGCTTTGCAGCATTCTGTTTCATTTTAATTGTGGATTTTGTTGTGTTTTATTATTATCCACATTGTTGATTTTAGCCCTTCTTGGTTGGCAATTAAGAAAAGGGAGGGAGGGAGCGAGAAATCTAGCTCTGAATTGCAGTACAAAACCTCCCCAGTGTATATGCATGGCTTCCACAGCTGACGAGGTGACAGGCAAAGATCTATAAACACTCAGGGTCCTTTTCCTTTCTGTAGGCATTGATCAAAGCATCCTTCTTAGGTAAGTTACTTTGCTGAATCATGGGTCAATGTGTTCAGGATTGTGGAACAAAACTGGAGAAATCACTGACTAGCCCTAGGGTCTTCAGTCTGGCTCCAGGAAAAGGATGATGATGATGATGATGATGATGATGATTATTATTATACCCCGCCTATCTGGCTGGGTTTCCCCAGCCACTCTGGGTGGCTTCCAACCGAATATTAAAAACAATACAGCATCAAACATTAAAAACTTCCCTAAACAGGGCCGCCTTCAGTTGTCTTTTAAAAGTAAAACAGTTGTTTATTGCCTTGACATCTGCTGGGAGGGTGTTCCACAGGGCAGGCACCACTACCAAGAAGGCCCTCTGCCTGGTTTCCTGTAACCTCACTTCTCGCAGCAAGGGAACCACCAGAAGGCCCTTGGCACTGGACCTCAGTGTCTGGGCTGGATGATGGGAATGGAGACACTCCTTCAGGTATACAGAACCAAGGCCCTTTAGGGCTTTAAAGGTCAGCACCAACACTTTGAATTGTACTCGGAAACGTAATGGAAGCCAATGAAGATCTTTCAGGACCGGTGTTATATGGTCTCGGCGGCCGCTCCTAGTCACCAGTCTAGCTGCCTCATTCATTCTGGATTAATTGCAGTTTCTGAGTCACCTTCAAAGGTAGCCCCACACAGAGCACATTGCAGTAGTCCAAGCGGGAGATAACTAGCGCCACTCTGGCGAGACAGTCTGTGGGCAGGTAGGGTCTCAGCCTGCAAACCAGATGGAGCTGGTAGACAGCTGCCCTGGACACAGAATTAACCTGTGCCTCCATGGACAGCTGTGAGTCCAGAATCTGTTAAGACTGTCTGCAGATCTGCAGTTGAGGACAACTGAGATCAAACTGGATCTGGGAGCATTATAATAAACATGTGCTGTAAAACCAACACAAGCTTATCAACCTGAGTCTCAGCTGGTCTCAGGAGGCCAGTTTGCATTAGATCCCAAAATGCTTCTGTAATAGTGTACATTAATGCACTGTAACAGGGGTGGGGAACATGTGGTCCTCCTGATGTTGCTAAACAGTTCTCATCAATGGCCATGCTGGCTGGAACTGAGAAGGAGCAAGCAGTCCAACCATATCTAGAGGGCCACAGGTTCCCCATTCCCCGCTCCAATGAAATTATACTGACATGGCACCTGGCATGCCCACCTTGAGTACTTAATTGCTGAGCTTAGGATAGGCCTATCTCTATCTGCCTCCTTCATTGATTTCTAATAAAAGCATATTTTCTTAAAATAGCAACAACAGCAACAACAACTCTGAATTTTGCTCTAGGGTATCTTCCACCACCTAAGGGACCTGGGTGGCGCTGTGGGTTAAACCACAGAGGCTAGGACTTGCTGATCAGAAGGTCAGCGGTTTGAATCCCCACGACGGGGTGAGCTCCTGTTGCTCGGTCCCAGCTCCTGCCCACCTAGCAGTTCAAAAGCATGAAGTGCAAGTAGATAAATAGGTACTGCTCCGGCGGGAAGGTAAATGGCATTTCTGTGTGCTGCTCTGGTTCGCCAGAAGCGGCTTAGTCGTGCTGGCCACATGACCCGGAAGCTGTACGCTGGGCTCCCTCGGCCAATAAATCGAGATGAGAGCCACAACCCCAGAGTCTGTCACAATTGGACCAAATGGTCAGGGGTCCCTTTACTTTATCTTCCACCACCTACTAGGAATCTTTCATGATGAAATGTTCCTGTTCTTTGTTGGTCTCAATTTAAAATTAAAGAAGTGATGAAAATCAACTCAATTGTTGTTTTTTAATTAGATCTCACATACTTGGGAGGCAGGCTACTTATTAGCCACAGAGGAAGTGACCATGATTCAGTGGTAAAACTGCTTGGAATGATTTCATTGAATTTCAAAGTAATGTCACCTCCCCCTTTTTCTTCAAGACCCTCCTTAAAATCCACCTTCCCATGAAGTCTAGAGCTTAACTCAGGGATGGCGCTCATGAGTGCAGCTCTCCAGACTCTGAATCCCATCATCCCAAGTGAGCAGGGTTAGAGGATGGGGATGATGGGAGCTGTAGTCCATATCTGGAGAGCCCCCAGTCTCTCAGCCCTGTCTTAACTCCTTACTGCTCAGCCTCTGCTCAAACGATGGCTAGGTACATATAAGAACCTAGTAAGAGCCTCCTGGATCAGGCCAAGGTCTCATCGAGTCCAGCATCCTATTCTCACAGTGTCCAACCAGAGCCACAACAACATTCTGCCCAACTGTAGTTTCTAGCTACTGGTATTCAGGAGCATTGCTGCCTCTAAAAGTAGAGGTAGAACATGGGCATTAGGCTCAGTAGCCATTGGTGGGCTATAAGAGTCTAACTCTCTTTTAAAGCCACTCAAGTTGATGGCCACCACTGCTTCTCGTGGGAGCAAACTATGAGCTGGCTAGAGAAGTACTTTCTTTTACCTTCCTTATTCATTTTATTGCATTTATCCCCCCATCTTTTTCTCCATGGAGTACAATGTAGTAGCAGCAGCAGCAGCAGCAACAGCAACAGCTATTATTATTATTATTATTATTATTATTATTATTATTATTATTATTTACTTATAGCCCACCCATCTGACTGGGTGGCCTAGCCACTCTGGATGGCTTCCAGCACAATAATGGTTTTCCCTTTCCGCATTTAATCCTCAACAACAACCCTGTGAGGTGAATAGTTTGGGAGACAGTGACTGGCCCAAAGTCTGTGTGGAGACTTGAACCCTGGTCTCACAGGTCCTAGTCTGACTCTCTAACCACTACACTATACTGGCTCTCTAGTTGTATTTGCTCACTTTCATCACTTATTAGCCATAGTTCTCTTCCGTCCCTGCTGCTTGCCCCCCCCCCCCTCACCAACTGAAGCAGCAATCTTATGCCCACCTGTCTGGAAGTAAACCACATTGAACTCAATGGCACTACTTCTAAGTACACATGAATCGGATCACATTGTCAGTGTAATATCGCAATATAGTGAGAAGGTAAGAAACTGAACAGTGATTCATGCATTCCTTGGTTTGAATCTCACCTATGCCAAAAGCTCATCTGATGGCCAGGGGCACACTTTTCTACTCAGCCTCCCACCTGCAATATGAGGGTGATTGTGCTGACCTACCTACCCTACAGGGTTGTTGTACGGATTACCAGGACTCAGCCAAGACATTTTGCAGCCTGAGGCAATGAAAAAAATGTTGCCCTGCACTCTAAGTTAAGGTGCATAATACCACTAACACAAAGATAATTAGCTTTAAAAGAACATGATCATTTAAATCAGTAGATGGGGTAAACATAATCCACTGTATTATGCTGCCTGCCTCCTCTTTCCATAAATTTATGGATAAGATATTCCAAAACTGAAAGAACTGAGGTGAGGCCAGAGATAAAATATTTGCTATGAGGTATAGCATGTTTCTGCATCACACCCCTTTTGCTGCATGCCCAGCACATGCTCCTTGAGGTGGCCACCTCATTTTGCCTAATGGTAGGACTGGCCCTGAAGACTGCAACCAATGTGAAGTATTACAGTTATTCCGCTTCTTATATTGTAAGCTCCTTGGAGAAGTTCCAGTATGTGTATGCTACCCTGTGAAGTTCTCGTTATACACTGATGACATCATAATATATTGATAATACTCTTGAGAAGATGAAAAGGAAGAGGTAGAAGAGGAGGAGGGGGAAATGGTAGCAATATATGTTTTAAACCTAAAGTCTGAGGCCCCATCTACAGCATCTTTTGTGGACGACTGGAAGGGACATAGGAAGCTGACATATACAGAGTCAGACCAATGGTCCACCTCAGCACTGTCTACTCTAAACTGTCTACATGGCATATTTAGGAGGAGATAGGAATTCATGTTACACATTTTATATACTTGTACTTTTGTAATATTTTTGGGAAATGCAAGAATTAATATTATATTTTTAAAAGTATTGTCTGATCTGACTAGCAGTGACTCCCCAGGGCTTCAGACAGGGGACATTTCCAGAGCTACCTGGAGATGCTAGAGATCAAACCCGTGACCTGCATGCAAAGAGGATGCTCTGCCACTGAGTCATGGCCATTGTGCCATGAGAGCTGCTGGCAGTCTATACTGAGCTAGATGGCCTGTTGACATGAAACAGTCAAAGGCAGCTTCATCACATTTCTGACTCTGCAGAAGTCCAGGGGAAATATTTACGGGAGTTGCACCTTGGTCATTCTTAGGAGGCAGCTCACGTACCCCTTTACGTGCATGGCTGTCAGCCACACACTATACTGGTGGAAGTGATCTGTCATTCCCCACCCCACCCCATTACACCTCAGTCCTAAGTACATTTGCATGAGTTCAATGGAAAGTCGGTTTTAGTTAGCTTTGCCAATGCCGGCTGAAATCCGTTGGAATTTCTTCAGAACATAAATGCGCTTTCAGATCTGTTAGTGTGGGGATGGATTCCAGTTGTCGTGGCAATTGAGGAAAAACAATGTCTTCACATATATCACACAACATATGTTGGCTCTTTGCTCAGTCTTGATTGGAACGAGTGTGAAGGCATGAGAGGTGAGTGGGTAGTTTCTTACAAGAAAGCAGGAAGCAAAGAACATAGTAGGAAGAGGAGAAATTAATTGCATGGCACTTTTAGGTTCTGCACAAGTGATGGGTGGGCACGAACACTTTTAAAATTCAAGGCTCATAACCTGTACCTAAGGGGGAGAAAAGCCCTGTATCTTGCCTTGCACTCCCTTTCAAAAGATACAGGCAGCTGTCTGATGCCCTGGCCATTTCCATGTCTCTTACATATCCACCTGTCTCCTGGCATCTTGAAAAGGTTAATGGCAGTGCGACTTGAGCAAGGTACAATATTCCCAGGACTCTTTGTAGTCATGGGAGAGAGTGGAGATCCATCATTCTCTCGGAAGAATATGCTGTGAAAGACTAAAGAGTAACTTCCTGGGGCTTAATTAACCCACTGCGCTAATATTTGCAAAGATAGGCTATTCCACCTGCTATCATACATAATCAGAAGGGGGTGATAGAGGAAATAGCTGAGGGTAGAGCATTAAACAATTCCCAAGAAGGCAGAGACATTTCAAACTGGAGCTGACACAACATAATTACAATGCCTTCCACCACCATTTCTTTCTTTCTTTTAAAAATACATATGGATCTGATCCAGCCCAAACTGCACTCTTGTATATCATATAGATTTTAATGGGAGAAACTGACACACATGTTAAACTCTTGCATTAAAACAAATGGACTTTAAAAAAAGGTAGTAGCATTATCTCATAGACAGCTGAAAATCTAAAGTGTGTTGTTGTTGTTGTTTTAAAAAATCTTTCTTTGTTAAAGGATTCATTCTTATTTATAAATGACTTAACATTGACAATGCAAGACCTTCAAGACCTTACTTTGGAGCGGGGATGAATAACTCTTTTTGTTTTGTCTAACCATTGATCATATGCTTGGACAGAGGGTATGTTTGGTGTTTGTCTCTGAGAGGTAGGTCAGGGAAAAGTGAAACAGGGTGCCTTTCCAATATTGCAACATTCTGCAGTGATACACTAAAGGTGCAGTGGATCTTTCAAAGGACTGCCTCCATATTCCTCTGTTACCTGACCGTGTTTGATTGCTATATACATGCCAATGTGATTGCACCAGAATAAATAGATTTTGGGTTACAAGAGGTGCCTAAATTCCACTTACGGATTTTGACACTTTATAAAGTGATAAAAGGTTTGGACTGCTGTGAAGAGGTGGCTGGAAAGCAAACAGGAATATCCCACAGCGTTAGATAGGATATTTGGACATATTCACCTCAACTGCACACAATGCCCTTCCTTAGAATCTTAAAAATCCCCACATTTTTCCTTCAGGTATCAAATCATCTGAGCTGGAAGGCTATAATCCTATGCACACTTAACATGCCCACAGCGGGGCTTACTTCTGGGTGAATATTCTCAGGACAGGGCTACAAGAGTGCAGAAACAATAAGGTCTCTGCATTGGTGACTACCATCACCAGTGACTGCAAATAATCTAAAACTTGGATGCATTCCTGAGCAGTCTGGTCTTCCTTCATTAATGTTAGATACACAGACCTTGTTTAAACATCATACCTTTTTTTCATAAGGATGCAAACTTTTAGGTAGTAGGTGATTGTCATTTCTGAATACTGAACTCTGGAAACTTATGTAACCCTGCATGAGTTATAAGAGAGTGGAATGGTAGGAATATAAATCAATAAGTAGTAAAACAAACTGCTGTATTCTCAGAGCAAAGCAGTCTGCGTCTTCCTGGTTACAGCCTTATGATTAATTCAATCCAAAGACATACAATGTGCAAATGCACTCTTGCTTGGTAAAGTGGAATGGCCATCAAACTTCACTGGAAAGGCAAGGAAGTGTCGGTTGGAAGGAAATGAGCCTATTGACCGAGAGTTTCCAATGCCACTTGGTAAGTTTCAGCCCACTGCTTGTAAAGGAGCATTAAAGAGTTCACAGATCGACTCCCACCTGTTGATCCCCACCTCCTCCCCTGAACTGATCTCGTCTCAGCTTCATGACCGGTTGCCTCTCCACTCCACTTCTAATCGAATCCCTTTCCCAAATGATAACTCTTCTCTCTATATATTTTTAAAATTGCTCCTCCCTTGATCAAAACTACTCATCCTTTGACCGATTCTTCTCTCGCTCTTTTTCTTAACCTCCTGGCAGGGGGAAATGATGAGAATGTCCTGCCTTTTAAGAAAGAATATGCATTCATTCACTTCCTATATTACCTGATCGAAGTAGATTATCCTGGTTTTGTTGCTCATCTCGGAAGGTTCGTGGTTGGTACTCCTGACTGCCGAGAAAGCAACCTTGGAATTAGCAGCCCGTACGGAGATCCCCAGAGGAGAAGAAGACGATCCCTTAGAATCGGTAGCCGGGTTGGAATCGCACACGACCAAGCATTTCCCTTCCAGGACGATGGGCTCCGTGTCGTTTTGCGCCCAGACGGGGAAAGTGGGAAGCGCCAACGCCAGGAGGACGGTAGGCACCACGGACAGCGCCCTGCTTGAAGCGCCCATGTTCAGCACCAAGAGAGGCGGACAGCGAAGCCTTGCTCGGAGCGCCCCAGCGACGCCTCTCGTTCCTCCTCTCTCCACGCTTACACACCAAGCTAGCGGTAGCAGCCCTACCAGCAGTTGGGGGGGAAAGGGGGAGAAGAAAGCACACCCGCTACCCGGCGCACCAGCAGCGAAATCTTCCTCTTTTTCACTCTTCCAGCAATTCCAGCAAAAAAAAAAAGTCAGTCTTCCCTCTTCCTTTTTTTTTTTTTTTTTTGGTCCTTTAAAGAGCTCTTGGAAATAACCTCCCGGACAAAATCAGCACTCCCCAAAAACCCTGTTCTTCCCGGTCCAACCCCCCCTCCACTATCCACAAGGAGCAGAGAGGGGGGGGAAGCCCTAAGGTGAATTATTGATGAAAGAGAGGAAAAGAGAAAGAGAGAGAGAGAGATCAGGAAGAAATAAAAACATTTGACGTAGCCATGATTCGTTGCATGGCGAGCCTGTCTCCTTTTCTTGTCCTGCAGGAATCTGAGCAGACGTGCCCAGCTCCTGACGGCAGGAGCTTGCCCTCTACGCTAGCTCAGGCACTGCTGGCTGAGCTCATTTGCCAGGATGCTTTGCAAAAAGCGGAGTTCCCTCGCTCTTTACCACAATTCCCCCCCAGCGTCATGGCACACAGAAGCACGCCCAGCCCTCTCTCTTCCCCTCTCCCTCTCCTCTGCACACTCCGCTGCATTTTAAGCTTTGTGCGTCTGCGAGCCTTTCCCCAGGATTGCCCTCCTAGGCTGTCGTCCCAGACAGAACTCCCACCCCCACTCCCAAACAAAACAAATAGAATATTTTGGAGAGTGCAGAACAGGACGATTTAACCCCCAATGAAACGTTGGCTACGTGCCTTAGGTATGTATATTTTTTTGTGGCAAGCATTTAAAATATTGACCCAACGATCAGGGAGGTCTTTATAGGACTACAACAGCCAGGCAGGCAAATTAACCCTTTCAGGACTGAAGAATAGCTTGCACTCAATGAGACACAAACTGTGGCTCTCTGCAATACGCAACATGCGTAAGAGAAACACGCACACCGTCTATCTCATTTAAAAATAGATGAGGAACATTACACTTAAAATCTTCAGCTTCTTGGTAAAACATCCCAAAAATGCCCTGTGTCATACAAAAGTAAGACAGAGTTCCAGTGTTCTCCCACTTTTGGAACAGGCTTGGTGAGGTTGTACTCTTAGTGCACTGCCTAGTGGCTCTTGTTTGGAAATGTTACCAGGTGATGCAGGAATTTATTATTTAATGTGTGCTGTGTAAGAGAACGGTAAGAGCTACTGACGAAATCTGACAATGGCAATATTTGAGCTTACAGTTGCATTACAAGGCTGGCTCTTTTAGTTTAGCTTCCCTCCCCCCCTCCCCATATCTGAACAATTATTCAGTCTTTCTATATCACATCCTTCCAGCAACTGACATAAATAAGGTTAACATCTGTTTAAGTCTTTGAAAGAGGCAACAGGGAGTGTTCATTTATTATTAACATGTTTATGGCCTACCTCTCATTCAAAGATTCCCAAGGTGGTTAAATACTTATGTAAAAATAATAACACACTAAGATCCACAGTGAAATTGAAAACAGTGCACTGCAATGGTTAGAGTATTGGACTAAGGTGGCAGAGATGAGGGTAGTAGACTCCACTCAGCCATAAACTCACAGAATCATCTTGGGCTATCTCTCAGCCTCGTGGGACTGTTGTGAAGATAAAAATGGAGGTGAGAGGAGAACCTTGTACAACACTTTGAGCAACTTAGGGGGAAAGCAGGATACAAATGCAGCAAGCAGGTAGATAAAACAAACAAAACACAGAATGACAGAATTCATAGGTCCAATATCGTAAGATCTTTACATGTCTGCTAAGCAACCATTAGCAAACACATTTGGTGAATGAATAAGGGAAGGAATTCCAAAGATGAGGTGCAAAATCCGAAAAGACCCAACTCTTCATTGCTACCTATTGTGCCTCTGAAAATGAGGGTACTCTGAGCAAGACTTCCAAAGAGGAACTTAGTAGTTAGCCAGATTCAAATTGGAGAAGATAACCCTACAAGTGAGGGCTGTCTAGGCCTGGGTGTAGAGGACAGTTCTTTGGAATTGTGCTAGGAAACAGATGTTCAGCACTTCCCCTAAATGCTAGGGTTCACTTCCCCTAAATGATCATGCTCACAGTCTTGAGGTGCTTATTGATCCACAACTACCATTAAAGGTTCAAGTGACCTCTGCAGGCCTGAAGCACCTTTTATCAGCTTAGGCTAATATGCTAGCTGTGACCACAATTACCCATAATTCAGTAACAACTTATTTAGACTATTGTAATATAGTAAAGGTAAAGGGACCCCTGACCATTAGGTCCAGTCATGACCGACTCTGGGATTGCGGCTCTCATCTTGCTTTATTGCCCGTGGGAGCCGGCGTACAGCTTCCGGGTCATGTGGCCAGCATGACTAAGTCGCTTCTGGTGAACAAGAGCAGCACACGGAAACGCCGTTTACCTTCCCGCAGGAGCGGTACCTATTTATCTACTTGCACTTGATGTGCTTTCGAACTGCTGGCAGGAGCAGGAACTAAGCAACGGGAGCTCACCATGTTGTGGGGATTCAAACCGCCGACCTTCTGATCGGCAAGTCCTTGGCTCTGTGGTTTTAACCCACAGTGCCACCCGCATCCCTTATTGTAATATACATGGCCTTTAAAAATGATTCAGAAACTGCAGCTGTGGAATAGAGTGTTTTGTCAGCTGCACTGGCCCCTAACCTGTTTCCAGGTTTGATTTAAAGTGCTAGTTAGTTTTAACTGCTAAAGTCCCAAATGAATTGGGATTGGGCTACCTGAAAGAATGCCTTCTCCCACATTTGCTTCCCTGAACCTTAACATCTTCTTTGGGCATCCTGCTCTAAGGTTTACTGCTGAATGAAGTGAGGTGGGTAACCACCAAGGAGAGGACTTTTTAATAGTGGTACTCTGGTTATGGAATAAACTTCCCAGAGAGGTTCACCTGGTATCAGGTGAAGCCTTTTTGTTTCACAGACTACATGAAATAATTCATGTAGTCTGGTTCTATAGGTTTTCAAATCTATATTTTAACTTTTGGGTTCTTGTGGGGTTTATTTTCTTGCTGCATTTTTGGCTTAATGTTGTATTTTACATTTGAATTGTTTTCACACTCACTTATTGTATGCAGTCCAGAGAACTTTTTGTTATCATACACTATACGTTTGTGTGTGTGTGTGTGTGTGTGTGTGTGTGTTTGTGTGTTTATAGATGATAGATAGATGATAGATGAGAGAGAGAGAGATGCAATGAAAGTTAAGCAGTTTATGTGCTTAACAGCTCATTATGCACATTCAACAGGCCTCTTGGATAATGTGCACATAATTCTTACATGAAGAGGGAATTATATATATTTCCTGGTCAATATACATAAGCTCCAACACACTTTGTGAAATGTGCACATCTCAGCTGAATTTTGTACATTCTCTGACCATTATGCATAATCTCCAGCAGTCCTTGAGTAATGTGCATATTCTGACAGCATTTTGTACATGCTCTGGGCAATATGCACATTCTCTAATCAGAATGCATGGATTCCCAGAAACATATCTTTGTTTCTATTTCTTGTTCAGAAGCATGCAATGTACAATCTCTGGGCTGACTCTGCCCCACCGCCTAATTGGGCCAATTTGGTGGTATCCATATTGCCCTATGTTGAGTTCCTCTGCCCAGAGAGATCTGGGAAGAATTCAGTCTTGGGGAATGTAGCATGTTTCTTCACAAGTGCCTTCACTGCAGGAAATGTGCTTTCAAAGCACAGGATTGAATCCTCTTGCTCTCATTCATGGTGGGGTTGTGGTTGGGATAAGGAGTTATTTTGTATCCTTCTTCCCCCGCCCGACTATATGTTTATTTAGGGTTTAAACACCTGTAATTAAATATTAACCTGATCCCACAAATAGATTCTAGACTGGATTGAAGCTGGCTCAAATGTTTCCTGGGTCAGCCTAAATCAGGGACTAGATTGAGTTGGGGTCTAGCAAAAATAATTTTGTGCCATAAATACACGATCAATGCATTCTCTGCATCAAGCAGACTGTTTCAAAACTTTCAGTATACAGCTAACAAAAGAACAAGCAAAGGGTGGAAAGACACATTTCAATTTACCATAAATTCTTTCCCAGCAACTGTTCCCTTTTACAACTTTACAATAAAATACAGCTTTCCGTCAATAGTGTTCAGGGTGATTTCTAAATCACTTGGGGAAGTGCTTTGAAACATTAACCTCAAAGGTTGCAGCCCCAACACCACCTTTCTTTTAAAGTAATCCCATTGGCTTCAGAGGATGGCTCTTGAGTAAGATGCTTGAAGTTTGCTTCTTATTTTTTTAAGAGGAATCAATCCCAAACTTACCCTCTGTGTTCTATGATCCTAATTTGTTCCTAAGGGCCTTAACAATTCTGCTTACTTTTGGGTAACACAAACCTTGGTTCCTTTCTCGTTCCCAAGCTGCCAGCTCCTTTCATCTCATCACATTTCTCTCGTCTTGAGTTGCAAGTTTCTAGCCTTGCTGAATTTTTAACTTTCTTAGCTACATGACTATTCACTATCAGTTAGATGAAATGACCTGGTTTTTCAAGAAGTTGGCTTTCCACGTTGTGCATGGGAAGATGAAGGGCAAGGGTGAAGAACCTGTGGCCTTCCACGTGGTTTGAACTACAGTTCCCATCATCCCTTGCCAGCATAGCCCATAGTCAGAGATGACAGGTGTTGTAGCTCATAAATTCCTGTGTGTGTTTACTTGTGACTCAACTCCACTAGACTCAGAGGGACTTATTTCCCATAAACATATGTGAGAATAGGTGGCACAAGTAGGAACTGTGTGTTCAAATCCTGATGCATCAAAAAAATGTTCTAGATACCCTTGACTAAACCTCCACTTTCTCCCATGGAGCAGTGTGGATTTAGGGTCCCCCCCCCACACATGGCACTAAGCCAAGGGGGTGCAAAATTGAGACAACCCATAACAGAGAAGATCCATTTGGGGTCACCAAATTTTGACCTTGCTCAGAGTGCCATATTACCAAAGATTTTGAAACTCCACCATTGCATAGAACATAGTGATAATATTGTTGATGTATATTATTTTCGTAAGAAACAGAAGGTTATGTAATTATTAGTAGTATTATTTATTTGTACCCCGCCCATCTGGCTGGGTTTCCCCAGCCACTCTGGGCGGCTTCCAACAAAGATTAAAAATACATTAAAATGCCACACATTAAAAACTTCCCTAACAGGGCTGCCTTCAGATGTACTGTAATGGTGATGAAGATGATGATTTGGGCCCTAAATTGGTTTGCGGTGGGTGTTGATGTGCATATGAATCAAAGAATCCTACAGTGTGGAGCAAGTGAAAAGGGAACACCTCAAAAGCCAATCAGGTCTCTTCCCCCACCCCGCCTCCAAAAAATAATAATTCTTAGCCCCTGGAAAAGCCCACATTGTAGAGGGAGCGAGGCTGGGTGCTGCAAAAGAAGGTGGATGGGTGGAGCAGGATTCAATGACATCCAGATTGCTCCCCTCCCATTAAGCATTCCTGCCCATGTGATTCCCCAACACCCTTTCCCTAAGAGAGAGAAAGAAGCAAATTCAACCCTGTTAAAGAGCAGGAATAGCATTACCAGGAAGAAAAAAAGCAGCACAGAATGACTCTGGTTCTTCTATGTGGCTTATAATGTCCCACCCTGAATCTTCTCTGATTGACAATCAACTTTAGTTAAGTATATCTGCCAAAGGTGAAATTCAGCACTTTCCCCAGTTTGGCTTGCACTTCAAGGAGAATATTACTTCCCCAAGCCAAAGTGATTAGTGGCTAATATCACTGGACAGATGGTAATGTTGTCTAAGCAAATATTGCTCGTTAGATCTCCATCCTGAACACATTTATGTATGTAGTTTACTTTGTAAATATGAGCTGATAATGAGATGTGCCAAGATGCCATGTGTGTAAAGTGGGGCAAACTGGTTTCACCGGCATTCATCCCAAACAAGAGGCTTCAGAAAGGGCCTCCTACCACATAAGAGTCACAACAACCCTCAGAAAACCAGCATCTCCATGGTTGATGTTGGTTTAATTGGGGTGTGTGGGGACATTTTAAAGGACAATCAAACTAATCTGAATTCTTGCTCCAGTTTGTAGTACAGATGAGCACTGAAGCACCAGTCCTGATCTCACTTACACTGCTAGCATACATATATCTGTATGAACCTTCATTCCAAAGAGTTTGGGGCAGTATGTAGTAGATTTCTCCTTTCTCCTTTTATCTTCAAAGTAACACTGTAGGTTAGATGGCCCAAGGTCATGTAGGCAGGGTTTGTGTGTCTGAGCAAGAATTTGAATAGGTGTCTTTGTCCTAAATGCAATTTCCTGACCATCACATCACTTGGATTTTAACGCTAAAAGAGATTATTGTCGTTGATGATCTGAGAAGAGGCTTGTGTAGCCCGGGACCCACCAAGCCAAAAGCAATCTCCTCACTGACCATGTGTGGTTGGCTGCTGGGTGTTTACTTATTGCTTGCTAGCTAGTTTGCTCATTGGTTGATTGGGCTTATGTATTGCTTCTTGTCAACAAAACTCCTTTTCGAAGCTGTTTTACAATCAAATAAGCACATATCAATAAAACATCTAAAGCTAGAGTGAAAGAAAGAGGTGGGGGTTATGCATAATGACTAGAGAATGTTGAGATATGCACATTCCACTGAGGCTGGTTGGGGATTATGCATATTAGCCAGAGAATATATAAAATGTGGTCAAGCAATGCAGATTCCTTTGGCGAGTACATATAATGACCAGGAAATGTGGAAGATTCCATCTTCATCAGCAGATTTCCTATGCGAACTGATAAATGGCTGGTTGTTATGAACATTAACCGCTCAACTTACATTACCCCTAAGACAGGTAGATAAGGAGAGACAGACAGACATAACACAATGCAATACAAAGTAATTCACTTAAATCAGCAGCATAACATCCAGCATCCTAAATTAATCCCTAAAAGCCAAGGTAAAGAGGTGAAATTTTAAGGCCCATTTTAAAAAGACTAAAGAGGGAACTGGCCTGACATAATGCAGAACTGAGTTCCATAATTAGGGGAACCACTGTAGAAAAACCTCTCTTCTATGTGCTGGAGTTTGGTGGATCAGTGGTCTGACTTGGTATACAGGTTAGCTTTCTATATTCCTGTGTTGCTAGGTATTTTTTAAAATTATAAAAACAGAATTCCATTGGGCTTCATACTTCTTCCCTTTGTAATTTGCCCTACATCTATACGTGTTTACAAATTAGTTACCTGATAAGTTTGGCACATTTTGTGTGAAACGAAATATGCTGCGGTGCTTAGTAAATTGGAAAAGATTTTATTTATAGAGATTTTTTTTTAGGTTTTTCTGTTAGGCTGTAAAGAAACCCAAGCTACACAACCTTCTCTTAACCCTGATGCAGCCAAAGCAGTTGCCGTCACCAATGACAATACACAGGTACATGGCAAATGAGTAGAGAACGACAGACATTCTGTTTTTATTTGGAAACTGGACATAGCTGCAGGCCTGCCTGAAGCATAATTTTGCCAGATCATCTCTGAAATCTGGGCAGTCTTCCAGTAGGAAGGTGTCATAGCACAGTGATAGAACATCTACTTTGCATGCAGAAGGTCACAGGTCAATCCATGGCATCACCAGGTAGACCTGAGAAAGACTCTTTGTCTGAAATTCTGGAGAGCTATTGCTAGTCAGTGTAGAAAGCCCTGACCTAGACTGACCAATGTTTTGACTCAATATAAAGCATCTTCCCACATAGGACCCAAAAGGGTTCAATGGTGTAGTTCATGTCTACATGCAGCCCAGGAGGACCCCCAATAGGAGGTTCTCAGACCAGTTCACTATCTGGATGTGGGACTGAGAGGCACAAACTTTGACTATGGGCATCTCTTCTGAGATCTCTCTCCAGAACTTTGGGTCCAAGACAATTGGTTCCCATTGTATCCCCGCTTCCTGCAATACTTGACTCTAGGTCCTAACGTGAAGCAAAATGGCACAACCGCCTCAGCTGGGAAATTTGAAATGCTATCAATGACAGCAGAAGCTTTCATATGCAGGCACGCACATATATTACAGCTTGCTCCATCTTCCATGTGACAGCCCTTCAGATATTTGAAGAAAGCTATCAATATCACCTCTCAGAGCTCTCTTCTGCAGGCTCAACATACCCAACTCCCTCAACCAGTGGCTGACTTTGGGCTCTCAGGTTTCAGTGGCACCCTGTGCAATGCTAACATTTGCCCACCACCACCACCTCTGTTCTACAGCATTGTTGTGAAGCTCCCTGCAGTGCAGCGCCCAATGCAAAAGCACCGGTCATGCTACCCTAAAACTGCCTCTGCCCCCAACCATTCCATAGAAAGCTTGGTTTCCAGAGTAGTTTACAACAATCAATGCATTTGTTTCCCTTCCCTGATCCAAAGGAGCCATACCATGATGATCTACTCCATTGTGTCATAGCATTGTGTCATCCCCAATTAAGTTCTACATGACTAGACCCATTGAAATTAATAGGCCAAATTTACATTACTTTTATCTAGCAATTATTGAGTGTTAGATCAAGAAAGTGCCTTTAATATCCACAAGTGCCTTTAATATCCACAAACTGTCAAATTTCCCTTTCCATCTCTCTTTGTCTGCAGCCAACATTTCTGCCTAATGTATTATTATTATTGCTATTATTACTGTTATTATTAGTTAAAAAGAATCGTCAACCCTTTTTAGCAAGAAGACTCATCTGTTGAAATTATTTTAAAAAGCAAAGCAAAGCAAGACTTTCCAAAGTGAACTAGCCCCTGGCAGCCCTTAAAGACTGGCAGAGCGTTGTTTAGCTCAACTGCTGAATACTAATAAAATGGCAGAACTTTTTGTAGCTGAAGCATTTAGCATCCAGGCAAATAATATGCATATTTTGAGCTTTTCATCCACATGCAGAGACTTCCAGTAATACAAGGGCTTTAGCCCTTGCAGCTCCCCTTCCTTCATTTTAATGCATGTTGCTTTTTCTCATAGGAAAACAGCAGTATGAAACAGACTAGAAGAGTGTGCTTGGAGAAGGGATGGTGGAGAAATTTGAATCAGTTCACATTCAAAGCAAGTTATCTAATTCGCACAGTAGATGAATCGAAAGACAACTTTTCCTTCAAAATTTGCACTTCTCCAATTTGCAGCCAAGAAATGTGTGTAAAAATATTGGGGTCAAATATACATAAAAATGAATATACGGGTGGAAATTAATCCCTAAAAGCCAAGGTAAAGAGGTGAGCGCGCGCACACACACACACACACAAAAGGTATATATTAAGAGAAATTTGCATTTAAGCACTGGTGAATTTTTATTGGGGCTTTAAAAAAAAAATCTCAGGCTGATGAAAAAATGTGAAGAATTCAGCAAATGAGAGTGGGGAGCCTAACAGATCCTTAAGAATGTAAGAAGAGCCTGCTGAATCAGGCCAATGGCTCATCTAGTCCACGATCCTATTTTCACTGTTGCCACTCAGATGCAGGACCCAAGCACAAGAGGAATCTCACCTCCTGTGGTTTCCAGCAACTGGTATTCAGAAGCACTACTGCCTCCAGTTGTAGAGGCAGTACATAGCCATCATGGCTAGTGGAGATCCATACATCCCTAGCTGATATATTGCTGGCATCTGTCTGTCTTGGGAGACAATGGAGGAGTGCACCTTCGAGGTTGAAGTCAAACCGTTGGAGATTACAGCGCCTGCTGTGGCTGTAGAGACCAATATGGGAGAGACATGTTTCATTGCAGCTGGGGCCGATGAAGGCGTTCAGTTGTGCTGCTGCAGATGCACCATGACATTTCTTCTCTCTGCCCTCCTCCCAGTGGTCATTCCTCCTCTGGATTGTCTGTCTCCAGGCCCTGCAGTCATCTGCAAGGGATTCCCACATGGTGGAGTTGATATCGCCAGCCTTCATGTCTCATTTGCAGACATCTTTGTAACGCAGAGTTGATAGCTACAGCATGGTTGGTAGCCCAATAAAAATATGACAAAATAATCTGCAAGCTCTGGAATACTTCATCAGGCAAGATGAGTGGATGGAAAATGAAACCATTGTGCCTGCATTGGTTCACAGTCTAAAGGTGGAATGGGGGAGGCAATAGTAGACCTTCAAATGAGACTCTTTTTTTGGTTGCACCAATTGAACCAAAACCTGATGTAAACAAGAAGCATAACAACACTGGATTCAGAACCTCTGGGAACACAAGAACTGGTAACCCAGGTCTGCCTCCATTTTTCGGTAAACACACACGAGTTCCACAGCAGGGCAGAAAATGGGGATCAAGAGAAATGAGGCAGTTTCTCTGATGTGGTCATGGATGAATGAAGGTTACACCATTGTCAGGTCTATAGTAAATATTACAAGCAGGATTTAGACAAAACTAAAGCAATGCTAAGTTCCATTGATTTCACTAAGAGAGTTTAAAGCATGTGCTTAAATCAATGGGACAGAAAAGTGCCTAAGTTTGATTATATCGTGCAGATTGTAGAAAAAGAGGAGAGAAGAAGTTGGGGGTTTCCCAAGCATACCGGAAAGAAAGGCAGAGAAATAAGGGATAGGGAGAGCAATGTTGCTAGGCAGATAAATAGAGGAAGGGGCTTAACCCAGGAATAGAGCAGGTGAATTGGATGCAAAAGGTCCCTGGCATCTCCAGTTAAAGGAACCTCAAGCATCCAGGAAAGCATGTGCAGTTTCCTCACCTGAAGAAAACAGAGGAACATCATGTGAGAGTCATATGCCCCTTATTTCAAGAAATGGTTCCTAATGTACTTTGTCCATTTGTTATTAGTCCTGTACTGAGATTGTATCTTGCTTCGTTACTTTAACCATTCTCCATCAGTTAATGAGAAAAGAAACTGCATTCAAAAGGATGAAAGGTGGCTAGAAAAATTTAATGAAATTCCCATAGATTCAGCTCAGGTGCTTAGGTTTAGTTGCACTTTATTTTTGAGGAGGCTGAGGATTGTTTGTGAGTGTCCTTTCTTTCAAAAGAGGGCAAGGAAAATGATACGCGGTGTGTGGAAAGGTGTATAAAATTATGCCCACAGCATGGAGAAAGCAGGTGGAGAAATGTTTTGCTCCTGTAGAACTCAAGGTCATCCAATAGCCAGTGGGAGATTCAGGGCAGACAAAATTAAATGCTACTTCACATCACACATAAACTATGGTTTTCACTATTGCAAGATGTAGGTAGCCATGGCTGTCAAGTTTGTTGTTGTTTAGTCGTTTAGTCGTGTCCGACTCTTCGTGACCCCATGGACCAGAGCATGCCAGGCACTCCTGTCTTCCACTGGTTCCTGCAGTTTGGTCAAACTCATGCTGGTAGCTTCGAGAACACTTTCCAACCATCTCATCCTCTGTCGTCCCCTTCTCCTTGTGCCCTCCATCTTTCCCAACATCAGGGTCTTTTCCAGGGAGTCTTCTCTTCTCATGAGGTGGCCAAAGTATTGGAGCCTCAGCCTCAGGATCTGTCCTTCCAGTGAGCACTCAGGGCTGATTTCCTTAAGAATGGATACGTTTGATCTTCTTGCAGTCCATGGGACTCTCAAGAGTCTCCTCCAGCACCATAAATCAAAAGCATCAATTCTTCGGCGATCAGCCTTCTTTATGGTCCAGCTCTCACTTCCTGTCAAGTTAGATGGTTTCAAAAGGGTGTTGGACAAATTGATGGAGAACGATGCTATCAGCTGCTACTTGCCATGAAAACCACCCCCTTCCCTACAGCAGAGGGGCTCATTTTGGTAGTTCCTTCACCCTCAGAGGCTCGGGGGGCTGGCTGCCTTGGAGATGAAATTCTCTGTGGCAGGCCCTAAGTAATGGAGCACCCTCCCCACATCTGGTAGCTTCCTTATGTCTTCAGTATTCTCCAGAAGATGTGTATCTCTTTACCCCCTTGACATTTGAGGTGTATATTTTTAGGACCCACCTTATATTTGTGATTGTGACTTGCTTTAAATTGTATTTTTAAATACTGTTTTCCTTACGTTGCAACCCTCCATGGGACCTTTGGGAGAAGGGCAGGTAATGAATGGTGGTGGTGGTGGTGATGTTACCTCCAGAACACCCAGTGTGTCTCTGAATATTTCCCTGGGGAGCAACAACAGGCTTTCATACTCAGGTCCTACTTGTGAGCTTCCCATAGGCATCTGGTTGGTCACTGCAGGGAACAGAATGCTAGACTCAATAGAACTTAGGTCTGAGTCGAGGGGGGGCCGCTAGGGGCACATTGGAAGATGGCCAACAATACCATCTCTCTGGCTCACACAAGGTAATTAAGAGGCTGATATGGGAGTATGCAGCCTCCCTTTGTTACCCCAGGGAATGGGGAAACACTGCCTTTGCCTGTGGTTGCCGATAAATCACCCCCAAGTTTGAAAGATGCAGGGGGTGAGGGCACTAGGCGCACAGCCCTTGTGTGGGTTTATGGCTTTCCCTGACGCTGTCTCTGATAGCACGTCTGGTTGCAGCAGCTCAAAATAAACAATTAAAGAGCAGCAAATGCACATGTTTTGAGTGAAGAACGGGAGTTAAGACTGCTATGTGAAGTGACCTCTGTGAAGTTGAGCGACGGGCTGGATTTAACAGAAAAATATATCAAGAAGAAGACACATCAAAGCTGTTGGTATGTTGGAATGGGACGGAAAGGGGGGGGGGCTTTTCTTTTTTTTCTTATGTGATTACCTAACAATTCCCCCCCCCCCGCCGCCAAGAAGAACCATTGTAACAATTGATTATAAGCAGGATGGTTAAGAACTGTGTGGAAATGAATTACTAACCAAAGACATGGTTTGTGGAATATCTGGAAAGGAATGAAAGGCTTTTGGAATGACACAGTTTATAAAAAGAGACTCATTAGAGGCAGGCTTTGTTGCAAGATTTACGATCGAGGGGGAGGAGGCCAACGGCTTTGTTATCATATTGGACTGAGTATGACCTGGCAGAACCCCCTAAGAAGATTGAGGAAGGAGTGACAGGCCTGCGGAGATTTATGGGCAGACGTTAAGATTGTTTTGTACGGAAGTGTGGAAATGGCGTCTGTCTGTTTGAATATGGCTCTTGGATAAATGAAATAATCCACACAGGACTATAATATGTTTGTTTTCAACTCGCTTGTGGAGACTATCAGAGGTCACAAAGAAAGGAAAAATATACGATAACAACAAGAAGATAAGGAAAACAATAAAGAGAAGAATGGATAGAAATGTGACTATTATTTGGACAGAACTGTGAACATCAAAGCAGCAGCAATAGAGATGATTGGATTGGATCCCTTTCTGAGCTCCAAGCATGGGTACCCCCAACAAAAATTTTAAAAATTGGCTCTGTAATTTGGAATTAATGTGATTTGATTGGTTTGTTAATAAAAATTATATTTTTTAAAAAAGAACTTAGGTCTGAGTCAGCAGGACTGCTTTTATGTTCTTCTTCTTATTAATAATTATTGAATTTATATACTACCCTATACCTGAAGGTCTCAGGGTGGTTTACATGTTCTTAGCTGGAGTATACAACATAAAATTTCCCCATGCAATATTTTACCATGTGCAGCTCATGCAATCAAGGGGAGAGTGGTCCACCTGAGCTGAGCTTTGGTTTGCCTATAGCATTTGCATTCCAATAGAATTTTTTAAAAAATACAAAAAAAAACCCCAATCATATTATTCTTTGCAGGTTCCGGTTTTCATATCTGATATGCACAGACTTGACTATATGCCAATGAAATAGTTTCATTGTGTCTCCATTGCCTGGTTTCAATGCTGGAAGAAAGTGAGGCAAACGTTGAACGCTGGGTTCCTTTCTTGCGTCATTTTTCAGAGTGGGTCCTTCAACTCTGCAGTATGTTAGGGATATGTCCCCCCCCCCACTCCCCCCTCTCTCTCCTGCACAATAGCAGCCGTTGGTATCCATTTTTGATTGGCTAGCAGTTCCGAGATGCTTTCTGTTGGCCCCCATTCTGCCTCCTAAGGGGAAGAAGTAGTTGTATGTCATGACAGACCTTAAATTGTAAGAAAGCAGTTTATGTTCACAACAAGTGGCTTTCTCGGGGAATTTGAGTCAAGAGAGTGACCTGCTGCTGCGTGGTTTACATTGCTTTAAATATACAGAGAAGCTCTTTTAAATTCATTTGCAAATGAACTGATAGGGATTTCTATAGCCTGCCTGCTCCCTGTTTCCTTTATGCCTTTTTTTGTTTGCAGGGGTCTTTCTGCCAGTGTGTGTGTGTGTGTGTGTGTGTGTGTGTGGAAAAACATGCCAAGTGGTTTTACAACTGTTAAAAAATAAATAACCCCCCCTCCTCCTTTTCTAAAGGGCCTCCTGGTGGTCCCGATAACCCAGAGGGAGGAAGAAAAAGAAAATGATCGTGACCATAGCTTATGCTGTTTGGGGATGTGGGGAATCCGGATACCATGGAAATAGCAATTGTGCTCAGTGTAGTTTTACATGATTCACATATAAATGAAGAGCATTTCAAATGGGAGAAACTTAATGAGCCACAGAAAATAGTGTGCATGCTGAAATCAGCTTAACTTTGATTAAAGGTGGCATATTGCCACAAATGATGGCGATAAAAACAGGGAGAGATATTGGGAAGTGAAAGGCATGGTCCTGGGTGAGGAGAATAACTACTCAGACCCCTGGTGCGGGGCAAAACCTTTGTCTATCTGCTTGTTTTTCTCTTGGCCAAACCAACATATTGTTGCATGTCACCCTAATCTCTGAGTTGGGAGAGATTCCAGGGGTTGCAAGTTTGGCTTCCTTGCAATGAAGGTCAGCAGAGACTGGGGTGTTTCTTTAGGATGTGTGGTTTTGTTTACCTCGGAAGTCAAACAGAATCCATTCTGGAAGTCCATTCGACTTCCAAAACATCCGGAAACCAAAGTGCAGCTTCTGAATGGCTGCAGGAAGCTCCTGCTGCCAATTGGAAGCCCTGTCGGATGTTCAGCTTCCAAAAATAGTTTGCAAACCGGAACACTCACTTCTGGGTTTGCGACGTTCAGGAGCCAAAACATTCAAGAACTAAGCTGTTCAGAAACCAAAGTACAGCTGTATATATAAGCTGAGTATAAGATGGTGGGTGTCACAGCATATAACACCCTGAAAACTTTGCTTCTCCATTAGTTGCAGCTTTGGATCTAGGACAGAACAAGCATTTCTCTAGCTTTCATACACCTCTCTGTATATAGTTCTCCTACCTAGCGTGGCGTTCATACGGAGCCCCCGGTTGTCTCACGGACTATTGACCCGTACACATTAATCCGCTGCCACCAACCAGGTCCTCCCTGGTAAAATCACTTCAGTCTCAGTCAGCTTTTCAATTAATATAGAAGAGTGTATTTTATTTCAGACACAAACAAAACTTTTACAGCATTCCAAACGTTGTTGCTCTTTACTTTCTTAATCTTATTTTCCTCTCTCTATCTCTTCTACCTCCCCACACTCAAGAACCCACGGCCCTAACTGTCTCTCTATTACCAACTGCCTTTCCCAACCAGCCAACCCATGAAATCCAACCAACTACCCACCCACAACTCCCAACAAACTCCTCCCAGAACTAGTTTTATAGACCCACTGACTCCACCCCTCTGGGTCCTGTCTGTGAAACCTATTTAACTATTTCTCCTCCAGCACTCTCTCATATATGTTATCATCACACCTAGCAGCTAGGTGGGGTGGCGGAAAGGCCCACCCACTTGCTCTATGGCACAGAGCAGCTTCTTTGGCTATGCTAATCATGGTGCTTAACCAGTTGTGGTGTTTATCCAAGCCATTTCCTAGCCAACCTTGCTCTTATGCATTCTCCCTCCCACAGGTACATGATCCCAAGAATTGGAAGGGACTCAGGGGATCATCTGGAGTAACCCTCCTGCCGCAACTTGTAGCAACATGCTTCCATGGCTCCCCTCCACTTCTTTGTGTGTTAAGAACTTCCAAGGTACTACTATCTATTACTCTTGATGGTAGGCAACCACCTGAAAATAGCATCTTCCTGAAAAGTTCTCTGTGCTCATGACATTTCCCCACCTTGATCCAAGTGCTGGAGAAGAACTGTAGCTCAATGGCAGTGCAGGACGTCCCAAATTCAATCCCCAGCAGATAGGGGGATTGTCTGAAGCCCTGGAGAGGTGTAGTCCATGCGTACACTGTGGCTAGGGTAGATAATATTGAACCAGGCGGACTGATCGTCTGACTTTTAGAAGACAGCTTCCTAAATCTTACCTTGTCTCCCATTGCCATTCAATATAATTGGCTGGCAAAGAAACATCACATGCAATGAAGAAGGACTAAATGCTATCGGTGATGAGAGGAAAGAAGGCCTCAGCATATTGCTGTGTGATGTGTCATCCCAACCTGGTGGGGAGCTCCCTGGGAGGACAGAGTACCAGAGAACTGTTGTGCTTTGCAGTTTCTGTTTACTTAAAAATATGCAAGTGCAACACTGGGGGGGAAGTGGCTGCATAAATACCTAGACTTTTGAAATGCCTCTGTTTCCTCAAAGACAGACACTATGCCTTTATCGCACACGCACCCTGCAAGCACAACTGCAAAAGCCCTACCTCTTTCTCCTTCACTCATCACATTCAAATAACTCAAAGGGTGGTACTCAACTCACTGAAAGTAATCGTCTCACTGAAAGTAATTGACCTAATTCTGTCATGTTCATCCATTTCAGTGGGTCTACTCCTGAGTAAAACCTAGCTGAATAGCGCCCAAAGTTTTGTGCTTCAGCTTTCATCTTAGCATGAGGTCCAGCGCCGAGGGCCTTCTGGAGGTTCCCTCACTGCGAGAAGCAAAGCTACAGGTAACCAGGCAAAGGGCCTTCTCGGTAGTGGTGCCCACCATGTGGAACACCCTCCCATCAGATGTCAAAGAGGTAAACATTTAGAAGACATCTGAAGGCAGCCCTGTTCAGGGAAGTTTTTAATGTGTGACATTTTAATGTATTTTTAATTTTTGTTGGAAGCCACCCAGAGTGGCTGGGAAGACCCAGCCAGATGGGCAGGGTACAAATAATAAATTATTATTATATTATTATTATCTAATTAGCTGTTAGCCACCAGCCATCAACATTCATGTAAGCAAGCACCTTCTAGCCATCAGTGGCTACCCAGGGTACATATCTTTGCATGATGTATGCATATGAAGATTTCAAACTTTTAACATGTTCAGGTTGTAGTCCTAGCACCACTTTACCTGGGTGTAAGTCCCACTGAATTCAGTAGGGCTTAGTTTTGAGTAGGATTGCATAAAGATGTCTAATTCCACTCCCCCAGCCGACTGCATAGCATTCCTCATCCATTCGATGAGGAATATGACCCACAGTAAAAGGAAAGCCTAGAAAATCCTGGAAGATTATTCAATATCTGTATTTATGCCAAACATATTTCAAAATGTATGCTGAAAAGCAAAACATTGCATTGCTTCAGATAACTATGTGCATTAAGGCTGAATGCTAATTTTAGGTCTTCAGAACTTTGCTGCGCTTGAAGATTTGAATCTAGTCATCTTAGTAATGCTGCGCCAAAAATAAAACCACCCCACATTTTTCTTCTTCTATCAAACCATTATCTATCAATGAATGAAAAAAGAAAGAAATTAAATTCTAAAATTTGCAAAGGGAAAAGAAAAATTTGGATAACTTCTCTTGGGTGGTGTGAGAGTTTTTTTGTTGCACTGGCCTTACTCTTGAGGTGGCAGTGCCCTCATTTTCATTCTACAAATCATCTCTTTACATCCTTGATGGTCCAACTTAATGAAAAACCCTGTCAGTTCCTCATCTGTACAGGTTGGAAGGTACAGAAGTTGCTTGCCACGTGCCCAACAGCTGTCCCTTAGTAAAGTCTTCTTTGTTTTTAAAGAAATCACAGTAGTAACTTTTTTGTTTTTAAAATGAAGGACTTCACTTAAAAAAGGAAGACGTTTCCCTGGCTTCCCATCCCTCAGTTAAAGCTTAGAGAACGATATCATGAGACATAGCCTACTGGATAGCTCAGGTGGTAAGAGCATGGTGCTGATAATGCCAAGGTTGCAGGTTCAATCCCCATTATATACACAGTGGTACCTCGGGTTACAAATGCTTTGGGTTACAAACTCCACTAACCCAGAAGTAGTTGCTCCAGGTTGTGAACATCTTTCCAAGATGAGATTGATAATTGTGTGCTGGCAGCAGAAGGAGGCCCCATTAGCAAAAGCATGCCTCAGGTTAAGAATGGTTTCGGGTTAAGAATGGACCTCTGGAACGGATTAAGTTCATAACCTTAGGTACCACTATATATATATATATATATAGAGAGAGAGAGAGAGAGAGAGAGAGAGAGCCACACAGGGACTGACTTCCAGGTCCGAAGAGCGCCAGAAATAGCATGTGTGCACCGAGAGGTCTGCTGGGGAGTGGACCGGACCAGCCTCAGAAAACGTTGCTGACCCCTGGACTAGATGATCCTCAGGATCCTTTCCAATTCTATGATTCTAACTCCTCCAGGTGTTTCTTTTATTTTATTTTTATTTATTTTCTTCCATTTATAGTCAACCTTTTTTCCCATCATGGGATCCAATGTGGTATAGTGGTTAGAGTGCTGGACTAGGGCTAAAACCTGGGAGACCAATGTTCAAATCCCCATTCTTCCCTGAAGCTCACTGGGTGACTTTGGACCAGTCACTGTCTTTTAGCTGAACCTACCTCACAGGGTAGGGACACAGGTGGCACTGTGGTCTAAACCACTGAGCCTAGGGCTTGCTGATCAGAAGGTCAGCGGTTCGAATTCCCACGACGGGGTGAGCTCCTGTTACTCGGTCGCTGCTCCTGCCAACCTAGCAGTTTGAAAGCACATCAAAGTGCAAGTAGATAAATAGGTACCGCTCCGGTGGGAAGGTAAACGGCATTTCCATGCACTGTTCTGGTTTGCCAGAAGCAGCTTAGTCATGCTGGCCACATGACCCAGAAGCTGTACGCAGGCTCCCTCGGCCAATAAAGCGAGATGAGCGCCGCAACCCCAGAGTCGGTCACGACTGGACCTAATGGTCAGGGGTCCCTTTACCTTTACCTTACCTCACAGGGTTGCTGCAGGGATCAAATGGAGAGGCAGGGAAACCATGCCTGCTGCCACCTTGAGCTCCTTGGAGGAAATCTGATAAATAAAGACCTACGGTTCCCATCTGAGCACTGATCGGTTCCCATCCCAAGCAGTTTCCCATCTGAGCACTGATGAGACCCAGGGCTGCTTATATTCCTATATCTTCAAACCATACCTCCAACCAGCTCCGGAGGCTGCAGAGAGCTGTCGATGTTCTTAATGGAAAATAACACACACACACACAACCCTTGGCCATTTCATACCGCTAATGAAAGCTGAACCCATCCTTTTTTAAAAAAATAAAAATAAAATCTAAATCACCGTGCAAATGAGGCAGAGAAACAAAGGCCACTTTCTCAGGGGAAGAAAGCTTCTAAAAAATTGAAGGGTGAAGCACAGAGTAGTGCTACTTCTTAATGCGTGGGTAGATGAACTAAGGTCTTCCGAAATCTGTCTACCGGATATAGAGCCAACCTATCCAGCTATCTTCTTAAGTTTAGCGAAGTTTAATTAACACTCCGCTGAGAGTTGAACTTTGATATAATTTAGCAATTGAGGCTCATTTTAGGCTCATTTTAATTAGCTGGCAAGAAGCGGCTTGTTCCACAAAGTGCATAGGTTCGCAGCCAATGATAGTTTTAGTTAGTTAAGATTTACTTGCTACTCTATCCTGAGGGCTCAGGCTGGATTACAGCTAAGTGAAAATTAGCGCTGAGCTAAAACTACTCACTGCGTCATATTCATGATCGCAAGTTGGAAGGATCCTTCAGTTCTCAGCAGTTTAGCACGTTCATTTTTAAAATGTTAGCATTGCTTTGGTGCTGCTCAGCACCCTTTTATTACTCTGCCTGCTGCCACTTCTCGATGCCCCTTTCTATGCCCTCACTGCCCCTGGGCTTTGCTTGCCTTCACTGCCAATAATGTCACGATTCTATGCGGTGACATCATGGGTAGCCATAAGTAGAATATCATGGGTTGTTGCAATCTATAAAACAGCAATGAAGGGAAAGAAGAAAGTGACGAAAAAAGGTAGTTAGAATGTGTTGGACCACAACAACAATGTTAGTGTTTGGCAAAGTGATTTTTTTATAATAATAAATAAATAAATAAATAAATAAATAAATAATAATAATTAATAATAATAATAATAATAATAGTCCAGCTGCATCACATAAACTAATTTTGAAGCAACACTGGAATTTGGGAAATGATTTGATCCTAGAATGTCCCTAGTTTCCCTGCCAGTGCCGCCAGTGCCAAGCTTGGGGAAGAGGATGAGCCAGCGCTTGTCCCAAGCGACTACGATGGCAGCTGCAGAGGCTGTGAGGGAGTCTCCTCCCTTGGGAAGGGCAGGGGAGGAGGAGAGGCTGCCGCTGCCAAGGCCCAGCCCCATAAGACACATTGGCTCTAAGGGGCAGGCAAGGCCAGGGCCATCTTAAGCATATCCGGTGCCGTGGTGCAAAGATCCCTCCGACGCCTCCCCCCTTTCCCAGTGTTGTTGACCTTTACCCAAGCCTCTGTGGGGATCGCTCTCCTCCTGCGAAGGCTTGGGAGGCAAGCTTCACACCCGCCAGCCATATAGTTTGCAGGGTGCAGCTTCCATCCTAAACCTCTGCAGGGATTGCTCTCCTCCCACGGAGGCTTAGGAGGCAAGCTGCACTCCCACTAGCCATATGGTTGCTGGGGCACAGCTGGTGGGCGTGCAGGGAAAGGGGAGGCCACTGGCAAAGCAGTGCAGTTCCCCCACTCACTGGGGCACCCTCTGAGAGGCCAGCGCCCTGGCGCAACACGCCAGTGAGCCCAATAGGAAAGACAGCTCTGGGCAAGGCCACCCTGGGTGGGAAAAAAGGGGGAGCAGGGCACAAGGAGTCTTTTTTTATTTTAAAAAATACTTTGTGCATCCACATATAATTTTGCCCCTTTCTAAAATTTATTTATTGGTGTGTGCTTTTCTTTTTGTAAATCTACCAAAGAATAAAATTGGGATTAAGGAGTTTTCTCAGGGCAGTGGAGGGTGTGTGTGTTGGGTCCCACGGGTGTAGCAGTGGTGACACTCAACTTTCTTCTGATAGGAAATTCTCTATGGGGGGGGGGCATGAGGAGGACCAGTTGTGGGGCGGAGTGAGAAATGCTCCTATTTTCATCTGAGGAATGTTGAAGGATATGGCAGTGATGCTTAACAATCCATGTATGAACTCTCACCAAAAAAACCCACCAGATTGTTTCAAGTAAATCTTGTATTCTAATGCAAAAGAATGAAAAGTTGAGAATACATGATAGGTGATTGGCTAGACAGAATAGTGTCATTGGATTCCATTGAACTATAAACTTACCACTTTCTCAATACCTTTTATTTATTTCTTTAAAAAAAAAAAAAAAAAAAAAAAAAAACCTCTCCCAACCTTGCCTCATACTATCTTGGAAATGTTCTGTGAACTTCTCCAAAGAGTAGGACTTAGTCAGTCCATTGCTCCATCTACCACAGTGTGTATCAAAGAGCTTCGTGACAGCTACACATAAAACCTCACAATAAAAACCCTGTAAGAAAGTCAAAAATGAAAATCCGACATTATGAAAAGATGCATTCTTAATTACCTGACAGAACAGACAATTTTTCAGAAGGGGCTTAAAAATTGAAACAGAATTTGCTGAATTTCTATGTTTTGGGGGTTTTGGATGGTAATATGAAGATTGCAGTCTCCATTTCCAACCATCCCAATAGGCACCAAATCAATGAGGTGCTATCTTGCATGAACATCTAAGGGTTAGCAGCTGCCCCATTGTTCGGCTGAGGTTCATTCTTCCTATTTCAGGAGCAGAGTAGAAAGACAAGGCAGAACAACATTTCTCAGTTATCCTTTCCCAGTCCCTATAAATAGCACATGTAACACCCTTTTCCACTCACACGATAAAAATAATTTTCTCTGTTCATTTGCAAGTCCTATGCCCCCTCCCCCTGATCTCACAGGCAATTTGCCGTCCTTCCATTTATTGTGTGATTAAAACCAACACTCAAACTGGCGAATATTTGGGGGAAGTGCAAATTTCTTTAGCAAGGCAAGTTAGTTAGCTGTAAAATGCATTGTGACGATTCTGTGAAACTAATTGCTTTTGTAACTTTTGCCTCTGTTCCTAACATTTTGCCCCTTCCATCAACACAATACTATATTGAATCACTCCGACAGTGAACTATGCTAAAACTGGTATTAGCCTCTCTCTCTTTTTAATTTAAAAAGGTAGGGCAATATCATGCAATTGGAACCGACAATGAGACATTGCAATGTATCTTTAGTTTCAAGGTGCTCCTCTTCAAGGTTTCTTCCTTCCAACCAGCCATGACCTCATCCAGATACTTACTCTTAAATGGAAGCCCAGGATGGGCATTCCACTCCAAGCTTTTTTTCTGTTCCACCCTGGATCCATTGCATGCGACACTGTGGCTGTTCCACTGCAATTCGTCTTCCACACAAAACTATGCTATTCATCTCACCGCCTACTGGTTTGAATTTATGTAACCTACATGATTAAGTGCATAAGTGACCTTGTTGCGTTTTTCCACTCCATTCATTTCAGTGCAAAGGAAACACAATGCCAATGGACAAAGAAAGGTCATCAGTTGCATACTGTTTGCAGACAGAAACCAACAGCAACCAATCACATTCACTGGATTGATTTCCATTCCAGGCATGGGATGACTAAGCAAACAACAAACCTGAAATGCAATGCCATACAGTGGTACCTCAGGTTACATAGGCTTCAGGTTACATATGCTTCAGGTTACAGACTTCGTTAACCCAGAAATAGTGCTTCAGGTTAAGAACTTTGTTTCAGGATGAGCACAGAAATCGTGCTCCGGCGGTGCGGTGGCAGCAGGAGGCCCCATTAGCTAAAGTGGTGCTTCAGGTTAAGAACAGTTTCAGGTTAAGAACAGACCTCCAGAATGAATTAAGTACTTAACCCGAGGTACCACTGTAGTTTGGAATTCACTGTTATGTATTTGTGAATTTTAAGTTGACCTGATATGAGAAATGTATTGCACATCTATCGCACATTGACTGCTGCTGTATGTTGGCAGTCAAATGCTGATGGCTGCAAGTGAGATTTGAGGAAGTCTTGAGCCCTAGACCTGATGTCAAGGTGGGAACTGGGAGCTGGTCAGCAATAACTCACATGTCAGTGAAGTGAACTCTTTATTCCAAGGAACAAAAGAGCTCAGGCTTAGTGAGCACAACAACTCTTCCCAGTAGGCTTTGCCACAAAATCTTCCTGCTCCCCAGGACTATGTTTCTCCACCCCTGACCTAGGATGCTAGGCTTGGGGGTGGAACTCAACAGCTAAAACAACAGTAATTCAACCAATTTTTCTTCATTTGAAAAGATGGAAATACTTACTTTCGTGATCAGCATTGCAGCATTGTTTATTTTTATTATGAGCACATTTTAAAACAACAGTTGCCCATTCAGTGGAATCAGCTTGCATTGAAGTGATCTGTGTGATCAGGGCTAGGATGACGGGGACAAGCCATGCATCCAATCTATGCTTTAATCAACTGTGCTATGAATGCAGTCAGAAAAATGGTATTCAGTAGAGGGCCACTGAGGATGCTCCTCACCTGGGGCACTCTTTGGTCCAGGGCCAGCACTGAGGGCACCTGTACACGTGGATACTGTTTTCTCTAGTTCAGGATACCTGAGGTCAGTAGAAAGCACTGCTCTGATATCCACATACAATAAGGGCAAAGTGATAGATTTCTATAATTTATACCAAAGGTGGCCCATAAAGGGCTACAGTAGAACATCACTGTTCTTCTGTGTCTGAAAAAAACTCTGTCAAGCTGATGCCTTCTGGATGTTTTTGGACTACAGCTCCAGAACATCTGAAGGGCAGCACATTGGAGAAAGTGGCAAATCACATATAGTCCATGGTCTTTCACAAAGTTAGGAAGTTCTTAGCTTACATTCAGAGACTGGTTCAGGCCTGATAACAAATCAACTGTCCTGTTCTCCTTACTTTACCTCTAGCTGGAAGAACTATTGTAAATCCCATTTGGGCCTTCCTGGCAGCAGTGGTTTTTCAGCACAGGGTCTGCAAGGTCATTAAGAAAGTTACATTCAAGCAGAAATTCATTGATGTACAAATGACTAAAACAATAACCCCACAAATCATCCGATTTCTGCCGACACCCTCAAGGCAACACTGTTCAGTTTTGCCGAATCAGTGACTGCACTCATGGTATCATCTCGGCTGAGACTCTTCTGAAATCACTGATAAAAGTTGAAATCCAGGCAAAAAGCTCTTCTGAGTCTCGATCTTCTGCTTCCCCAAATTTCACCTGCAAGATAATAACAATAATAATGACTAGCTGTTTAATGTTATTCACATATGAGCCATGTAAAGATTATTGTGGATTGGAAAGATCAGGCAAGAGTGACGAGCTGAAATATAGCCTTTCTCTATGTGAGTGTAGGATTTGTCACAATGAAGGCCCAGGAAGCAAAATGGCACTTAAACTGTGTTGGAAGGTTCTGTTACAAAAAGCGAAACCCAAATGGTTTACAAGCAGAATTTATTGCTGGAAGCACCCTGAATACAAATGGTATAAGGATGGCAACTGATGGCAAGAAGGTCAAGATAAGCAGATCCACCACATTGCAGAAATGCTATTCCATTCTCTGTGTTCTCTCCTGCATTTCCCACATGTATCTTAAAGTGAGAACCAGGCCTCTTTATGATCAAAATATACAGGGCCCAACACACTTAAACAAGGACAATTGCCTCTACATTTCTAAGATGTCATGTACTGATTCCTTATTGATACATATTGTTGCATGCCACACAAATCTCCAAGCAAGTGTGAGATTCCAGGGGTCCCAGGCGCTCACCCAGGGCTTGTGTTTCCTTTTGGAAATGAGGCACAGTGGTGACTGTGGTGTCTATATGATATATGGTTTATTTACACATATATACAACCTGAGTCTATGTGGTGAAATTTTTCATAGCAGAACAGTTAGGGCCAGAGGCACCAGCTTGTGAGGATGATTGTGGGAGGATGTGTGCATGATGTCACAAAGTTGTGCATGTGAGCGTCGCACCTCCTTCCCAAGCTGGACAGGAGCTTCTGAGGCTTTGGGAACAAGGCGCCAGGGAAACATTTAGGGGACTGGCCTAGTCCTCCTGGTTCACTGACCACACACCATTGTATAGGTCATTTTGGTGACTGTTTCACAATGATGGATTTCCCTTCTCCTGAGAGGCACCCTAATTTGAGCCCAGGCATCATTTGAAAGAATACTAGATTCTAAAAATTATTTCCACCACTATTTGGGATTAAGTGTTAAATAGAGTAATGGGCAGTTATCTTATTTCATTTGCACAACAAAAATTTAAAGCAAGGATTTACTCTTGAATTACACCTGCAATATATAATCTTTGAGAAATTCTAAATCACATCAAATTCCTTTTCGATTATCATTCCAGTAATTCAGAAAGAGGATACTATTATTGAATATATAAGCACACCTGTATCCTCAATGCATTCCCTAATTAAAATCAGGATAGTTAACTTGTCAACTTCATCTGTTTCTCACAGTTTGTTCAACCAATCCACTGCCCTAAGTGAGAAAATCACATTAACATTTTAAAGCTATTTGGATAAAGAACAATTTGGCCAGAGTTAACAAGTTAGCCATTAAATCCTTACTTGGAATTTGCCCAGTTCTTGGATGCAGCATAAGGAAAAGCTATCTCTGTCTGTCGTTGGTTACATCTACAACATTCTATATACCTTAACCTGCAATTTCTGCCCCAAGCATTTAGGATAACAAAAGGGAGGTGGAAAGAAATATTGCCATCTTTTTCCTGGTGGAGGCTCTGTGCTTTTCACAATTGCATTATATGGGTGGGATGATGAGGATTGAGGTACAGCTCTTAGGGGTCCAGAACAGCCTTTCTCAACCTAGTGCCCTCCAGATGTTATTGAACTACAATTCCCATATGCTCCAGTTGGCATTACCATCCAAACCAGCTGAAGGGTGTGCAGAGTCTATCTCAAGAGAAAATGTATATGCCATTTGTTCAAAGGATTTTTCCCCCTAAAAATGGTGACCACTAAAAGAAGTTACATAAAACAATACATAATTCCAAACATCCAAACTGTTCAATACAGTCAAATAAGTACTAAGATGGTGAGGGACCTGGAGTCCAATCGCTATAAGGAAAGGTTGGGTATATTTTGTCTGGAGAAAAAATGGTGGAGAGGGATTGCAAAAGCATTTCTCAGATATATGGGCTGTTGTGGCATGCCCATGTTAGAATCAGAGAAACTGGAAGTCAGGGTGGAAGGATCTGTCACTTTTGGTTCTCCCAGTTTCTTATTTTTCTAATCTGAAATATAGTTCTCCACATTCTGCAGCCATAAAAAAAAACCCTCATGAAAATCATCAGTGTTTTAGTGCAAATTTCTCCTAATAAACACATTTTATATGAAGTTTTCACTGTACACATGTACACATGTACACATTTTTTCCAAACAATTTGCCCTAATATAATGTATTTCTTTGTTATGCTTTCACCAATATATTTATTTATTGTATTGCCCTTAATATATGCATTTTTTAAACATTACTTGACGAACTGCATAGCAAAATTCAGATGAGTGCAAATTTTGAAAGGTAGCTATGTTTCGGTTCACATATTTATTTATTTTTTGGAAAGTGAGAATTTAATAGATTCTGCTTCAGATGAAATCAAATTTCTCCTTCATACCGAGTTGGAACCTCACTACTGATCCCTCATCAAATAACCATACAGCATTGCTTAAAAAGCAAACTCACACTATGGAATTTGTTCCTTTGCTGTTTAAGCGAAGTTGCATTACGGCCCATCATCAATTGCACAGAATGGTTTCAGCAAAGTCTCCTTATCCTTTGTTCTGATGGCCAATTGATTATTCATTTGCTCTGTTTCTCTTTATTTTGGCGTATCAATAAAACGCATAATCTGACAACAGACTCTTACAGGGACCCAAAGCAAAAAGTCACAAATCATTCCAAATCTAATTCACTCACCAATCAAGTAAACTTCCTCTATCAGTGACTAATCAATAGCTCTCACAATGAGCTCCTAATTGCACCTCTGGGGTGATGGAAGCCTGTAGATGATAACACAGCCCACGAAAGGCTTGCCAATAATTAAGCAGTAGTGAAGAAAAGATACTATTTCTACAGCTAACGACCAAACATCTAGAAGGTGTTGATCTCCAGCGGGGTAAATTGAAGGCAATCCTACGCGAATCAGATGTTAATCCCATCATATCTCCTTATGATGAAGCACGCACACATACCCCAAAAATGGGGAGTAACAAGTGCAGCAACCAATAGATTTATCTACACTGTTGATAATGCAGTTGCTACCAATAGCTGTGGGATACTCTTAGGAGTATTGACAGGCTTGGGAACTCTGTTTGCTATAGATGTTCAGCGGAAAGAGTAGCACATCCAACCAATGCATGTGCTTGCTTGGCTGCTTGTTTTATAAACAGTCCCTTATGAGCATCCTATCAATAATAATTAATAATTTTATTATTTATGCCCTGCCCATCTGGTTGTGTTTCCACAGCCACTCAGAACAAAATGTTCAAATCCAAGAAGCAAAAAAAATAAAATAAAAAAATCTGAGCATTAAAAAATTGAAGGGAGGTGGAGAAAAATTGTGCAAGACAATTTAGACAAACCCCATCCAGATTTTGTTTAGAATGCTAGTTGCTTAAAATGTGGATTTTTTTTAATTAAAAAAAGTAGTCATTAGTCACCAAAATGACCACCAGGTAATTCTGTTCTGGGAAGGCTGTTCCATAGCCAGAAGAGTACAACCTCAAAGGCTGTAACATAGTAGTCTGTAGTTGCACAGTTTAATTCAAAAGCTATAGTAATGATATGGCTTGAAGCTTCTGAACAGCTGCTGTGTCAGTGTTCTGCAACAGATTTTTAAGCACCCATTTGAAATGGGTGGAAAATCACAGCCTCCAGGTAGAATCCAACAAAGATTAGTCATAACTCATAGTGCAGACTTAGGCACAGCTACTCAGAAGTAAACCTCAGTGAGACTCAATGGAAATACAACCCACTAGTGATGTGAAGGGGTTGGATCAGCCTGACTGATACTTCCTGAACCAATAAACAAACTGAAACACACCTATCATTGGAAATTCACAGTTCTCCAAATTTTGTGAAGAAGGTCTCCATTATTTGAGTGAAAACAATGTGATCATTCAAGAACGTTGCTTGCAAATATGCGCATAGTAAGAAAAATGCACTTAAAAAGCAAATAATTTGTGTGAGAGAGAGAATTTTTAAAATAAACTGATGCAGAAATGAGGGGGAAATGAAACAGAGAGAAACTGAAATCAACAGATCCATCCAACTTTGCATTCTGTTGACTTTCATAGCATTGGCTTCCTATCAAGCATGCGCAAGATTGCAGCCTTCAGGTAAGGTTTCCAGATTTTTTTCAATGAATCCGGGGACAAGTTGTGGTTTTTGGGGGGAGTTTTTTGGAGCTGAGTAGCAACAGGGAGTCAGTAGTGGGGATGGTGTGGCAAAAGACCCTGGGCCCAAGCACACATGCATATTGTATAAAGGTGCAAAGCCCTTCTTTCGCACCCTGTGAAGCATAAATGGGCAACAGCCGCCCGCCTGCGACTCCTGAGCCTACCCCGATCTGTCCAAACAAAGGGGGCAGGAGATCAGGGGAGGCTCGGGAGTCGCAGGGGGCAGCGCGCCGTAGCCTAGTTTTTTAAAACCTGCACATTTATGTTTCACAGGGTGTGAAAGAACTGCTTTGCACCTTGCCTGGCAGAAAAACTGCACACAAGAAACATCATACAGGGACTTCCGGAGAGGAAAAATGGCGGATGCCACAGCAGAGAGCAGCTCCCGAAGCCAGCCAGAGCCAACTGCGCTACCAGGCTGGCTCCGGGCTGCTGAGGCTGCCGCTACCACGTTTCCCGGTGACAGATTTGCAAATCTGGGGACATTCTGGGGACAGAATTTGTCCGGGGACAGATGTGCAAATCCGGGGACTGTCCCCGGGAACTGGGGATGTCTGGTAACCCTACCTTAAGGTGCAGAGCAGAAAGAGCTTGCTGAGTAAGGCAGAGACCCTGCAGTAGCTTCCTGGCAGGTGAATTATTGATATTTACTATGAGGAGGATGGGTGAGGCATCAGGGAGTCTGGCGTGGTGCAAATGCACCAGCCGAACCAATCCAACACTCCTGCCAGTGCACTATGCTGATGTCCACACCATGGTCCCCTTTTCCTCTCAGTAAACAACAGTGACCCACCCTCCAGGAAGCTGGCAAAACAGCCCCGCTCCCTCTAGGAAGCTGCTTCTGGTGCAGAGCATATTCAATGTTATTTGCAGATGAGAATGTGTATGTAGAGAGGTGATTGTTTCTCAGTTTTACATAAAACATTACAGAAAGGGATGGTGAGGCCCCTCAAGCATTTGGGAGCATCGTCTGAACAGGAGCAGAAGATTAAAGCAATGCTGGACCCAGAAAAATGCAATTAGTGAGGTTTTACTGAAAATAACCTTTTCATAAGAATATGTCAAGGTCTTTTTCAGTGTCTCTCTTGTCTTTTATTTTAAAAAGTGTAGCTACACAGTGGCATAGCAAATTAGGTTTGAGAGTTATCATTTGTGATCCAAGGCTGCATCCTCAGTACATGTGATGTGGGGAAAGGCATGGAGATACATGGAGTGTAGAAAAAGCTTTATCATCAGAGAACCCACACAAGGGAGAAAACATTTAAATGCACGCAGTGTGGAAAGAGCTTCAGTGTAAGCAGTCAACTTACTTTACATCGAAGAACCCATGCAGTGAGAAAACCATATAAATGAACAGAGTTTCAGGAGAGCTTTCGTGGGAGCTGAAACCTTACCCAACATTAAAAACCACAGATGGGAGAATTCGCCTAAACATGAGGAGTTGCTGTGGTCCAAGAGGTGGCTTTGGGTCATAGTCCCAGGAGGTAACCACCTCTCGGGAAAACTCTTGCCCCAGTGGGCTCCCCAGAGCAAAACATTTTGAACCAGGATAGTCTTTTCTTGGCAGGATGCCCAGGAAAGGAGGAGGAGTTTGCAGGTACTAGGGAGAGACTGAAGGAGGCGGTAATGAGATCCACCTGCTCTCCCACCTTTCATAACCTTTGTTCCCATACAGAGCAATCCCAACCAGATAAGTCTCTGAAGGACATGGAGCATAGCCTCTGATGGGGACTTTTTCCAGTCTGAAGGCCACAGGGCCTTATGTGAAGGTTTCCAGGGGCCACATAACAGTGGTGGGCAGAGGCAGAGGCAAAAGTGGGTGGGGCAACAAATGTGAATCTTACAGTAGGCTAATTATTACAAATACTCTCACAGCCCTCTCTGTCCTCCATCTAAACAAGCAAGAAACATCACTGGAGCTCAAGGAGATGTTCCAGCCAAGCAACACTCAAGGAGTCAACTAGAGAGGTTTGAAAGCTATGTTTGATCTCCAAGCCCAAAGGATTGAATTGTGCTTGGGAACTTTGGCTCACAGTCTAAATAGTCAAGCACCATGGAGGTTATCAAGGGCCTGGTGAAATCTAGCCATCTCAGGCTGGCTCAGATGTCTACAGAAGAAAGTAAGAGCCATGAACATCCATGATGGGTGTGATCTGAGGCAGGGTTCACCAGATCCTAGCCTTGGAACCTCTTCCCAACAACATCAGAGTTCATCCTTGGGCTGCATGGAGTGGTAATAAAGAAGAGAGCATATTTAGAGCACCTTTTCTTCTTTATGGAATAACTAGCATCCACCCTGCAAGCTCATCATCCATACTTCCTCCACTGACAAACAGAGCAGAAAGAAGAAGAAGAGGAGGAGTTTGGATTTGATATCCCGCTTCATCACTACCCGAAGGAGTCTCAAAGCATCTGACATTCTCCTTTCCCTTCCTCCCTCACAACAAACACTCTGTGAGGTGAGTGGGGTTGAGAAATTTCAGAGAAGTGTGACTAGCCCAAGGTCACCCAGCAGCTGCATGTGGAGGAGTTGGGAAGTGAACCCGGTTCACCAGATTACAAGTCTACCACTCTTAACCACTACACCACACTGGCTTTGGAGCTTTGCTGCAGCAGCTCTCACATTGCTAAAGGCAACATCCAAAGTGGCCTCACCCCAGTCATTGACACTGCGAGAACATGAACTTGAAACATAAAGTAGGTACAGCATGTTCAGTCAAGATGTGCAGAGAGAGTGCAATGCGTTGAGATTTACCGCAGCTGGAAAATTGTGGAGAATTGTCTTGCATCCTTCTTCTTGCATACTACTTTGCATTAGCCATGCATTCATCATATTTTTTTTAATTGGATTCATCACCCGTGAAAGGAAATTCAGAGATAATAAGTGTTGATGCAAAGAGTCTCTTCATTCAGGAAATGCATTAGGAATCTCCATACAATAAAGGTTTCTGTCTGTGTCACTTAGTGTTATTTGCTAGAAGTCCCTGTTACTTTAATTAAGATTTATTTATTTATTTATTTATTTATTTATTTATTTATTTATTTATTTTGTAAAAGCACTGAGACACGGTAAGGTAAACTGTGCAAGTTGATTAAATGAACAGCAGCAATCTGATTTAAAACATAGATGGTGCATTCCTAAGCACAGTTAGTGGAACAGAAGAAATGCCTCCTATATGCAATGAGATTTACTCCCATGTAATACATGTATGCAGGACTGCTGCCTTCAATAAGTACCTAATCCAATGCACATTTACTCAAAAGTGCACTGTTCTCAAGAGTTCGCTCCCTAGAATGGGTGTTTAAGAATGCAGCCTAAACGCTGCACTATGAATTGTATTTGTCAAAGGTGATATTTCTCTGCATTTCTAGAGGTCACTGTTGATAAGAAAACAGCTTATTTGACACTTATATTTTAAAATAAAACGTACCAGTATGTTGTGATAGGCCTTTTTCATTTCTTGACAGCTTCTAAATAACTGAGAAAGGTCGCCTTCATATGCCTGAATCAAATCCTGAAACATAAAGCACAATCTGGAATGAGTGTCACATTAAAGTCTAATGCGACCTCAAAGCCACTTACAAACATCAATAAAAAAAGATCACAAACACTGGGTTGGAGGGAGTCAAACTTGAATGTTCAGAATTCGCACACACATGCACCACACTCAAACACACACACACATGCAGGCATCTTCCACTCCTTTAACTTCTCCATCATAGTGGTGGGGTGAGAGGAAGGCTTAAGCAAGGAGTGGAGAACCTCAGGCCATCCTGCAGACCTTCCCTGTCAGGATTCTTCTCAGGCCATGCCCTTCTTCAATCCACGCTCCTCACCAGGTGTGCTCTGCAGCCTCCTTCCATGCTTTTGCCTGGCTTGAAGGTGCCCATGAGCTGGGAGAATGCTTCTTGCTCACCTGAATGGAGAAATGTGAGTGTGGCCTCCGTGTGGAAGGAATGTAAGGTAAAGGTAAAGGGACCCGGGACCATTAGGTCCAGTCGTGACCGACTCTGGGGTTGTGGCACTCATCTCGCTTTATTGGCCGAGGGAGCTGGCATACAGCTTCCGGGTCATGTGGCCAGCATGACTAAACCGCTTCTGGCGAACCAGAGCAGCGCACAGAAATGCCGTTTACCTTCCTGCCGGAGCGGTACCTATTTACCTACTTGCACTTTGACGTGCTTTCAAACTGCTAGGTTGGCAGGAGCAGGGACCGAGCAACGGGAGCTCACCCCGTCGCGGGGATTCAAACTGCCAACCTTCTGATTGGCAAGTCCTAGGCTCTGTGGTTTAACCCACAGCGCCACCCGCATCCCTGGAAGGAATGTAGCCTACCATAAAAGATGCAGCTTTCCATTTTTGCCACTGGCCCCAGCTCCTGGAAGGTTGCCCACAAGGGAATCTAGTCTTCACACTGTAAAGGGCCCCCCATTCAGGTTTAAACTAACTATCCATCACACAGCAGCAAGTTGAGAGGAGTTCAAATATCTAATGTCATACCAGCACTAGGAAGGGGCACAAGCCCGCCATGTTATCTGCTAACAACCCTAACCAGAGGTCCAGCTCCGAGGGCCTTCTGGCTGTTAACTAACTGCGAAAAGTGAAGTTACAGGGAAACAGGCAGAGGGCCTTCTCGGTAGTGACGCCCACCCTGTGGAATGCTCTCTCATCAGATGTCAAGGAAATAAACAACTATCTGACTTTTAGAAGACATTTGAAGGCAGCCCTGCTTAGGGAAGTTTTTAATGTTTGATGCTTTATTGTGTTTTTAATATTCTGTTGAGAGTCACCCAGAATGGCTGGGGAAAGCCAGCCAGATGGGTAGGGTATAAATATCATCATCATCATCATCATCATCATCATCATCATAACAACCACATCTGCTTGGAAGTAAGTTCTATTCTATTCAGTGAGGCTTGCTCCCAGGTAAGTGGTACTAGGATTGCAGCCATAGTATTTTAATTTTTAAAAAAACATTGTTATGCTGTGTATCTTTCTTCTCTTCTCATTTGATGATGATGATGATGATGATGATATTTATTTTAGCAAATTGACACATGCTAGCCAGCTGCTTATCTCACCATGGTAGAAGTATGAACTGGGCTGTAAATAGATAATAAATTCAATTCCACTAATAACCCTCTGAAATGCTATTCCTCAAGGTCAGAGAATCCTCTGGTGTGGCATTCAAAGAAATGCTTATGGCTACAGCTAGAGGAGAAATTGGCAACACACAATCACATAGACATGAGTCTGTGGCATACGCAGAGGATTATTGATCAAGACTGACAATTGGCTTGGCTATACCAAATTGCATGACAGGTCATCTTCAGATCCTGGACAAAGAAGGAAAATGCTCCACTGCAGTGATGTCTTGGATGGTGGGCTTAGAGGAACATAAACTTAGCAGTAACATGTTCTCCTGGAGCAATAGGGTAATTGACAGCATCTCCTTGCTCTGGCAAGTGATGGTGAGGCTTTCAAGCTTTCTTCTTATGTGTGACAACTTGAAGCTAGTCATAAGATGAGGAAAATAGCCAAACAGAGATTGGATACTTATTTCCTTCTCTTTAACGTTTTTGCTACGTCATGCTAGGAGTTGTAGCCATGCAACTTTCTAGAACAGGAATCTACAACATCTAACATGAATGGCGTCAAACTGACATGGATCGTGACCAGTCAGATTGCCCCTCTGTGCAGAGAGTCCCAGGCAGGGGCAAAATCCAAGAGGTTTGCTGAGTGCATGGTGGGCCGCCAAATATCACTAGTGGACATCCCAGAGTCTGTGGTCTAGATCTTGCTTGTTTTTTTCATTTTTTTGGTGACTTGCAGACGAGTTTCTGTGAACGAGGAGTGGGGAATACTTTGCAATCCCCCAAGAGGAATTTTCTGGGGGACACAGACCATGAAGGATGCAAAGCCAGAGGCAAAAATGGGCAGCTCGGTGGATGTGACCCATACCTACATACAGCAGGACACATTTCAGCCATGCAAATCTGTCCATGCCTCTTTATCCTCCATCTAAGCAAGCAAAATGCATTATCTCAGTTCAGTTATTCATTCATTCCAGAAAGCAAATGTACTGTGAGAAGTGTGACTTGGAAAGAGGGTGGGTGGTCCAGGAAGAGTCGCAAGGAGCTGTAGGGACACATTCAAAATTTCCCCATTCTTGTCATAAACCCTTCTTTCCCTGCATCCAAAAAACCCCTTCACATCTGATCTCTGAAATTCTGCATGGTATATACCCATTTAAACATAATCCTGACCACAATTACCTTCAGCTCTTTGTAGAACTGTGACTCCACAGCTCCTGCCTTGATAACATTGGGTTTGATTAGTCTTCTGCACTCAGCAATGCTGTCTAATTCTTTCCGTAAAACTAATCACAAAACAGAGAGGAAGAAAATGAGGCGCTTTGCCTATCACACTGCTCTGACTTTATTCATTCTGTTTGTTTCAGGAGCTGATACTTCGCATGCACTCACCAATCAATCAATCAATCAATCAAAGAAGAATGATAGCTTAATGTGAACCCTTAAGAATGTCCTTTGAGCATATGGTGCTTCTCCCTGCAATATCCTATTCAACACTTGAAGACAGTAGCCATCAAAATTGGAAAAGGACTGTCCATAGTGGGCTTCTCATAACATGCATAGTATACCTTCTGTACAACACAATAAAGTAGGCTACTGGCTTTCCCCCAAATCATTGCTTTTTCTTCTTGATCTTTTCCACCCCACCCCAGTTTGAAGTTCTCTGACAGTTTTATGCCTTTGGTTACTTGCAAGCATCTGATCAATATCTCACTGCAATCAGTCAACTGGAGTCTTCCCATCAAACCTTACGGTTTTTCAATTTGGTTTGAAATTCTCTTTCATAGCTCTCCCAACTTCTATCTTGCATTTGGCCAGCAAATTTGGTCCCTTTTCAAGTGGGATTGGATATAAGCACTGGGACCAAATACATATTCAAAAATATGAAACGCAGAAATCCTTGCACTTCCAAAAATACTTTTTGAAAAGTCAAAGTCCAAAGAAGCTGGAATTAAAAAGGAATTAGTAAGGAAAATTTGGATATGTATAGGGATCATTAAACTAACATTCAGAGACATCCAAACAAGGCAGCTGGAATGTGTGAATGGAATCCAATAATACATATTATTATAAAGGAATTTGATATATTGCTGATACAATAATTGATTATATGTTGGTATACGTTATAGGAAGTTTATAGTTAAGGTAAAAGTACTGCAATTGTATATTTGATTCTCGGCATCTGACAGGATGCATTCTTGGAAATGGTAAATTATTTTGTTGGTTGGTTAATTAACTAATCTTTCTTGCATGTAATACATTTTGTAAGATACACACACATGCCTCTTTGAATTCTTTCTGACTGTTCCATCTTCAAAGGTTTTGGGGCTCTGAAATCTAAACTAAAGTTGTTAGTAGATCTTTCCGAGTGGAATTTTGAGGACAATCATAAAGTTACATAGGAAGGTGCCTTATGCCAGCCAGTCAGACAGTTTCTCCATCTGGAGAAGTACGATTTACTCTGACGGGCAAAGTATTTTGGCAGCAGTACCCTGGAGATTTGAACCTGGGATATTATGCACGCAAAGCAGGTGCTCTATTACTGAGCAATGGAAAATAAAGACCGTGCTTCCTTCCACCTCCACAGTAGGCCTCCTGCAGGGATTGGCACTACTTGGGTGCCTTCTTCAGAATGAGACCAGAGAGATTTTCTGTAAGGACATAAGAAGAGCCCTCTGTTGGAGGCACCATCTGGTCCAGCATCCTGTTTTCAACAGCAGCCAACAAGATGTCTCAGGAACTTTCCTTGCATCCTTGGCCAACACTAGCATCTCTTCCTTACATGCCTAGCAGAGAGCACTGGAGCCAGGATGGGGACACATTACCTGTTAGTCCAGGAGACAGGACAGATCTGGATTTGCTGCACATTTCCATTATCTCAATGCCTAACTCAAAGTTTTGGTTTAAATTACTTCCCGAGTCTTTGTTTCTCAAACACACTAAGTTTCTTCTGCCTCCCATACCTCCTCTAAAGGTCAATGGAGCACTGGTTTAAGGCAAAATGAAATTGACTTCTCTATGCGCAATTTGGAAACTTCATGGCCATAACTTAGATATTTCTCCTCAAATTCCCTTGCAGAGACATGACAGGTTAAAATATTGCCATGGCAACCACCCCCCTCAGTAGTTTGAATGTGTTTTTTTTATTATTATTAAAGAATCAAACAAACCCAAAAAGCTCTTCTCTTTGAGACCTATAAGCTCAACACGGTGGAACCCAGTTCCAGGTGACTTCACAATGTGTGAAAAATGCTTTCGGTGAATTCTGAAACCATATTTACATACCTTCAACTTCAGCACTGAGACCTTTGATGGAAGCTGTGGCAAAGCAGAAAAGAAGTCAGATGGTGAACCCAGATAAGTATCACACATATCTAATATGGAAATGGGTGTTTTGAGAAAAGCAATATTTGCAAGAAAGGAGGGAAGGGAAACAATCCTCTTACCAGCAGAAACAGCTTTAAATTCTGTCAACTCCTGAGAAAATGTAGCCAAATCAGGCTCATGTAAGAAGATCTGTTCCACAAGGGCATGGAGCAAGGTGAAATTCCTCTCCTTCCCTCGTAGCAATGATAACTACAAACAGAAGACAGCAATGTAATTGACAGGCTTGCCTAGATTTGGGGTGTATTATTTTCAAAAATGGAGGCAGCGGGGAAATGTTATAGCTCCAAGGAAAATTTAATAAGAGCAGAAAAGTGGGGTTAAGATTTCTTTAAGCTCCTATCCAACCTAACAGGATTCAGAGGTCTTTCTGCAAAGGGCCTGTGCTATCTTTCTCACTGCATCCTCATGAAGGATGTTGTGAATTCAGTGGTACCTCAGGTTACAAACACGTTAGGTAGTACCTCAGGTTAAGAACTTTGCCCCAGGATGAGAACAGAAATCGTGTGGTGGCTGTGCGGCGGCAGGTCGCATTAGCTAAAGTGGTACCTCAGGTTAAGAATGGTTTCAGGTTAAGAATGGACCTCCGGAATAAATTTAGTTCGTAACAAGAGGTACCATTGTAGGATTTGCCAGAAGGAGGTGTACAAGGCCCCATCCAACCGCCTTAGGGACTCCAATCTGGATTGGTATGTAGGGTTTACTTCTTAGTCTTTTCTTCTCCTGAAGATGTTCCACAAGGCAGCAGAGGCTTAGGATCAGATTTTCCTTCTCCTAGATGGGCTTCCTTCCCAGGTTGGCAAGCCCCACCTGTCCCTTACTTCCCTCTACAGCATGTGCAGAAACCACCATCTTGGCCATTGGTCTTGTCCGCTCAATCTGCCAGAGCCAGTCTTCAGATACAAGGGAAGTCCCTAATGCATAGACAGTGTGAGATCCAATGGCTACCCTTACCTGTTTTAGTTGGCCAGCTGAAGCCATTCCCAGGGTATGACCACTGTTGAGTGCTCAGAGCTGAGTTCAGGATGGGGACCAAAGGTGGGTGAACTACCTCAGAAGGAGCATGATGTGTCCCCCACCAGAGGTGTCCCCCACCACTACCCAACACCTCTAATGTATAGCTCTGCTTTCCCTGGGAAGACATCAGTGAGGCCAAGAGAGGAGTCTTGTCTTCTGGGCAGCCCAGGACCTCCATATACCCTGCCCAGGCTTGTGTCCTGGGGAGGTCAGTTTGGTGCTGCTAATGCAGTGGTTTGACTTTACCCCTGGAGGTGCACTCCATTGTCTCTTGAGATAGACAGGTGTCAACAATGCCACTTAGGAACTAAAGCTGAGAAATACTACCATAGCTAAGAACCAGCCTGGCTATTGCAATGTTCTTCAGAGACCCTTCAGTGATTTCTCTTGCCTTCAGAAGTGAGGTAGGTGGTGATCTCGGACAGGGCCTTCTCCATTGTGACACCCATGTCTGACATACCTTTCCCAGGGAAGCTTGCCATGAGCAGTATTCTACTAACTCAGCTCAAGACTTTTCACTTTCATAAGGGGACTCCCCCCTGTCTCCTCACCCGACTTGTGTCCTCCCCAAACCCACTCCAGGAGGTTAGGGAAACCCTTAAATTTAGGGGGCACAGGAGGAGGGGGGAACATCGCATTGTGAAATGCTTCCACTGACAAAAACAGAGACTTAGCACCACATTGGATTCTATGCCTGGTGTTGACATTGATGTATTTTTGGTGCCAAATGAAGACCTTTTTATTTGACTTATAAATTTTGTTTTTGGGTTCTGCTTTAACATTGCCTCTGTTTTAAAGTTTATTTTACACTACTCTGCTATTTTGGGCTTTTGGGGGGATGTTCTTATCACTTTTGAGCTGCTCTGAGAAACCTTTTAAAGGTTGAAGAAAGCCCTCTGCCAGGCTGCCACACACACCAAGCTTCTGAGGGCAGGGGAAGAAGAAGAAGAAGAAGAGTTTGGATTTGATATCCCGCCTTTCACTCCCTTTAAGGAGTCTCAAAGCGGCTAACATTCTCCTTTCCCTTCCTCCCCCACAACAAACACTCTGTGAGGTGAGTGGGGCTGAGAGACTTCAAGAAGTGTGACTGGACCAAGGGGGTCCTCTCTGCTGAGTAAATATTACTCCTGGGAACAATTCTTCTGAAGGTTTTATATTTTAAATAGATACAATAACCTTGGTATTTGTCTCATTCCTCCATTGGGGGGGGGGGCTCATGCACTAGAGAGACAGAAGCCCCCTCCAGAAATTATTCCTCCACACCAGTTGGCAACATGGCACCCTCCCAAAATAGAATAACTTCAGTTCTCTGCACCCGACCTTTGGCCATGCTGGCTGAGGCTGATGAAAGCTGGAGAACAACAATATCTGGAGGGCATCAAGTTGACTACTGATGCTTCACAGGTTCTCAGATCTTCCGCAGAAAACTTGAATGTATTAAGGTGTTGCCAGCAGGGATGGAGGTGTTGAGGGTGCTGCTCCCTCACATATGCTTTAAATACAGAGAGAGAAAATGTCTGAAGGGGGCTTGACTGGCAAAAATAGCTGTACACCCATGTACAAAAAGGAAAGCAGGTAATGTGGTCTTGGGAGTAACACACTGGACGATTTTAACACTGAAAATGGGACATATATATTTCCTAGACAGTGACAAAAGGTTTCACACTCCAGTGTAAAACAGTAAGAATAGTTCATGTAAAACAATGCTTTAAGTCTCCGTAGTGGGATGGAGAAAGATGTCGTCTGGCACAGTAAGGTTTTGTAGATATTTTTCATAATGATAAATGTGGTAGTTCAGCAGAAATATAAAAAAAGGCAAACATCCAAATTGGGGCTCTGAATTGTCGCATGCATCATAAATCATTCACTCAATATACTGAAATCCCTGGGAAGTGCCATGGTGGGGGGAAATAACTTCCACTTCTATTTAGAGATGTGGCAGAATTTGATAATATGCTTAAAGGTTCAAGGCTGCCTAGAGAATATGCAGTCAGTAGTAGGAGTAGCCAAACACAGAGTTTGAGGCAAAGGAAACTGCTCTTATTGCCAACATTTTCAAAGGCAAATCATCAGTCCTGCAAATGGATCACAGATAATACAACCAAAAAAGTCACTTTTACATGGGCATATCCTATTGCATCATAATTCTGGCCAGAAACTGTTGTTCATTAATTTCTGTTTCGGACAAAATTTTGTTATTTGCAGATGTCCACACATTTTAAATGATATTCCTGCAATGTGGAGACTACCAGATGGAAGCCACCATTCTGGGCAGCTTCCAATATACTGTATTTACTCGAATCTAAAACTGTGCTCACCTTTCTGGGCCAAATTACATTGTGAAAATTAGGGTGCGCATTAGATTTGATGGCACATTTACATTCACCAGCAAATACTTTTTTTGGTTTCAAGGGTCTGAAAATTGAGGTGAGCATTAGATTCGATGGTACATTAGACTCGAGTAAATATGGTGTGTGTGTGTATATATATATATGTCTATATGTGTGTGTGTGTGTGTGTGTGTGTGTAATTAGGCATTAAACATTAAAAAACTTCTCTATACAGGGCTGCCTTCAGATGTCTCCTAAAGGTTGTATAGTTACTTATCTTCTTGGTTCAGGGGTCACATAACCCTCCAATATTTCTCTGGTGAAAATAGAGATGTCCTAAGGAAAAGCAGGACGTTCCGGGATCAAATCAGAAACTGAGGCAGCTTCTGTAGATCTGGGCGTGTCCCTGGAAAATAAGGACACTTGGAGGGTCTGGACTTTGCCAGAGTAGTTTGCACTGAGTCTCAGCATTTCTTAGAGGGGTTTGGAGCATCTAGAAAACATTCATCTGAAGGGAATGACATTGCTGTATTATTTATCTGCACTCAGGAGAAAAAGAGAGAGATTTAAACACTATTTTTAAGGGAAATTGTACTCTCCTACAATCCAAGCCTTTCCCCAACAAAACCACTTACTTTAGCCAGAGAAGACAGCTGAAAGCCTTTGGCCTTCTCTCTCCCAGCATTTTCATTTAAGTAGTTCCCAATGGCTAAGATATATTCCAGCACAGCAACAAATCTCGGGTTGTCCTGCAGCTGTTTGCATGCCCTGATCTTCTGGTTTATGAGCTGGAACACAAGGAGGCATCGTTTGATTAAATTGTCAAGGGTGACTAAATGGGGCTCTCTGCATTGTTTCTGGTCAGTCAGGAATTAATCTAGACCATGGGAATCTCAAGCCATAAAAGGGGCCTCTGTAGGGATCTGCCATGAAGACTTCATAGTCAAGATTGCTACATTCTCACGCACTGTAATGGCAGGGATCTCCGGCATTCGCTTGTGGGCACATTGTGCAACATGTCACTGATGCAATAATAATGGATTAGTGGTAGATTTATACTTGGACCACTTTATTAAGAAGAGTTTGGATTTGATATCCAGCTTTATCACTACCCGAAAGAGTCTCAACAACAAACCCTCTGTGAGGTGAGTGGGGCTGAGAAACTTCAGAGAAGTGTGACTGGCCCAAGGTCACCCAGCAGCTGCATGTGGAGAAGCGGAGACACAAACCCGGTTCCCCAGATTATGAGTCTACCACTCTTAACCATTACACCACGCTGGCTCGCAATTATTAGTTGTTCCTGCAATGCTTCCCAAATATTAATACGTTTATTGCTATGTGGAGAAGCACTTTTGTGCTATAACAGGCGAGGAAACTGGTAGGCCAAGATTGCCCCACAGGCCTCCCCATTTGTCTGCAAGGCTGCTTTTCTGTTAGTCCTGTGGGCAACATGTTGGCTACACTTGACTTGGAAAGTAATTACATACAATAGCAGCTTCAGAAAGGGCAATTTGGAGCAGTAAAAGTGGTGAGAAGGGGTAACTGGACTCTTTGTGCTGCTTCTATGTTCCTAATCTTCCCTCCCCTTCCCTCCTCTGTAGGGTGACAGACACAGATTGAGGGATCTGTGAAGAAAAAGTCTGCTTTTTGGACCTCACAGGCAGAATAAGAGCTGTGAAAGGGCAACTCTGAGCAGAAAACCAACAGGCAAGGAAAGGGTTAATATGCCACCATTGCTGCAACTTTTCCACTTCATGTTATCCCTGTGCAAAGCTGCTTTTGCTTAGAAGTAGCAGCCTTTGATGGCCCTTGACACATTATTGGCAGGTAATATGCCAGTCATTTCATGCTTTGTGTTCTCAAAGAGATACACTGTTAGTTTCAAAAATCAGCAGGAAGAAATAGCAGCCTGAATATTCAATACAGGCAGTGGCTTGTCTTATCTGCCACTTGTGTGCATAATCATATGTCCCCCTGCACCCAGAACACAGGTGTCTCCCTATGGAGGGTTTGTGCAAATCACTGCTTCTGCAACTACACAGTAGGGCAAAAACAGGGTGCAAAAGGTTACTCTCTCTTACTCTCCCAGTGCACACTTGTCAATAATCCCAACTCATTCTTATTTTGACCCCAGTGTGCTCTTTCAAAACTGATTTCCATAATGAAAAAAGGATGTGCAATTTTAACTTGTTCAGATCTTGTTGGGTTTTTCTTTGTTTCTTTTGTCTCTCCCAATATGGATGTATATTTTTCACCCTTCCTTATATTGAGCTCATTAATTAAAGAAGGATTGCCTCCCTAGAGCTGCTATTAGCCATAGAGGGAGAAACATGTGGACTTTAAAAATTAATTTTTCATATTTTCCCATCCACAAGTAATAGCAGCTCCAATTAAATAAGGGGTGTATGTAATCTGGACCAGGGCTATGGTGTGGGGAAAAGTGTCTCTCTCCTCATGCTGTGACCCCAATCAAAACCAGTGCCCCATACCTGCTTTTCCAAAAATAGAATGACATTGGGAGCACCCAACAGAGAGCTGTTATTTTCAACCAGTATCTGGGAGCAATTGGCTCTAGTTCAGGTTCAAGGCTCCAGAGAGGTTTTAGCATTGATGCTTAGTTGCAATTGACACAATGCAGGAGGTTCTTTGAACCAGCCTTTGTGGTTCAGGTTAAGTTCAGCTCCCTCCCTGCAGCCTCTTCAAACTGGATGATTGGCAGTCTTTTTGAGACTGTGGACACCTTGAGCCCCAAACCAGATTTTCATTATTATGTAAAACAAAACAGTCAATGTTGGATGTATTGCTTGGGCACCTAGACTGTGTTTCCATAGGTAAACAAGAATGACAAATATCTCGAAAATTAAATCTCAAACAATATCTACAAGGTATCAGCTGTGTTGATTGGCATGGACTGTGTCATCGTTCATGAGGTATTACCTTCTGGAGGTGCTATTTCCGCTAATGAACTCTCTCAGGTTTTGACTTGCCCAAGGCTATTTTAGATACCCCAGCAGGTAGCGCATATTGTATTTCAAAATCTAGACGATCTCAAATTTACTTTCATGCTAGTTATGACTCTCTTGGCTATCAAATCCAGGAGCAACACATAGATCATCAAAACCTTTCCCCACATTTCTTTTGAATAATGCAGTGAAATGACAACTTATACATCAGGCTGCCCGCATTATTACAATATGAATGTCAACGACATGACGGGTGAGTTGCTTTTTCCAAGGAAAATCTCTGCTCACACACATACATAGATAGACACGCCGGCTTTTAAAATTGACATGGAGGGCATCTGGTGCTTTATAGTGCATCCCTAAGCATGTTGACTCAGGAGTAAGGATGGCGGGGGGGGGCAGGAATTCAGTTTAGTTCAAATTTAAAGGTGAACCTACCTAATTCTCACTTCCTAGAACAAAATGCAAACCAAAATACAGCCATCCCTCAAAATGTGTGCTTCTCCAAAGCTTGCAATGCAGTTCTCCAGCCAAGTAACATATACAAAAGAAGGTACAGTGGTGCCTCGCAAGACAAAAATAATCCGTTCCGTGAGTCTCTTCGTCTAGCGGTTTTTTTGTCTTGCAAAGCAAGCCCATTAGCGGATTAACGGATTAGCGCTATTAGCAGTTTAGCGGCTATTACCGGCTATTAAAGGCTTAAGGGATTAGCGGATTAGCTGCTAAAAGGCTATTAGCAGCTTAGTGCCTTAGAAAAAGGGGGTGGGGAGTGGGGGAAAAACCCCAGGAATCGCAAGACATTTTCGTCTTGCGAAGCAAGCCCATAGAGAAATTCGTCCTGCGAAGCACCTCCAAAACGGAAAACCCTTTCGTCTAGCGGGTTTTCCGTCTTGCGAGGCATTCGTCTTGCGGGGCACCACTGTATTGAAATGTACAATTCTTCTGTTTATTTTATATTTGCCTGTTTATGTTTGGCTATAACATGCATTTGGTTCCCTTAATGATAAATTCGATTTAGCATATCCAAACTGATGTGCTAATGTGGACTTACGACTGGGGGGGGGGGGACAAAAACACCAAGAGAAAGCAAGTTTGACAGATTCACCCCAGTCCCCTGAGTACAAAGGGACTTTATCCAACGTAAGTATGGATAGGATTACAGCAAGCTCAATGTTTAAATTTATTTAAGGCACACACACAAACAAATATAATATTCTTACCCACAGAAATCAAGGTATGATACTTACTGGCCGCAGTTCAGCCATGGATTCTGGTAGTTCACGAATGGAATGCAAGAGGTCAAGTTTCTTGCATAAATTAGGTATTTTACACATCTGCATAAAGGAAAGGAAACTCAGAAAAAGATTCCTGTTGTCCTACATAAGAAAATTTTAAGCTGCCTTGTTAAATCTGTTCTAGGGGTTCCCACAACCCTCTGAAGCAGATTTGAAGAGAGTTTGGAGTATGCATGGAGGAAGGGGATGAAGGGAAGTTCCACTGAGCAAACATAAATCCTTGCTCCAATGGAATGTATTCATTTGACACCACCTCGTCAATTCATGAGAAAATTGTGCTCAAAAATGATCAAAATGGAAAGGGAGAGGGAAATTGGTGGAATTCCCATGCATGAGCTACAGGGTTGTTGTTGAATTTCTCTCACTTTCAAGGCACCCATTCACAAGGTAGTGAAGCAGCATTTGTGAGTGCCCGTTCATTCAGTCTTCAGTTTAATTCTCCAGTGGCTGCACTCTGCAGCCTTCCTGAGTGTTTCCTGAAAACCCCTGAAGTCTGCTCAATGGTCAGCTTACTCAGAGTAAGATGACAGAGCTTTGCCCATATAGAGCCAAGAGACTACAAAGTGCTGGAGAAATGGAAAGGAAAAATGCATGTATGCCCATTCTACCCACAGCTACCTTGAAACAATAACGAAAGCTCGATTCCACAGCCACAAAATGTTTAAAAAAATTCTAAAGTGTCCTGAGAATGAGGCAGCCTCTTTTGCAGTGGAAGAAAAGTTTTGAGAAATTTGGGGACACGTTTTGGCATAGCACCAGCAAAGATGAGGCTGAACCTGGGACCAGACATATCCATATTGAACTATAAAGGTAAAGGTACCCTTGCCTGTACGGGCCAGTCTTGCCAGACTCAAGGGTTGTGCGCTCATCTCACTCTAAAGGCCAGGAGCCAGCGCTGTCCGCAGACACTTCCGGGTCATGTGGCCAGCGTGACAAGCTGCATCTGGCGAGCCAGCGCAGCACACGGAACGCCGTTTACCTTCCCGCTGGTAAGCGGTCCCTATTTATCTACTTGCACCCGAGGGTGCTTTCGAACTGCTAGGTTGGCAGGCGCTGGGACCGAACGATGGGAGCGCACCCCGCCGCGGGGATTCGAACCACCGACCTTTCGATCGGCAAGTCCTAGGTGCTGAGGCTTTAACCCACAGCGCCACCCATGTCCCTCGGTATAACCCTAGGTAAAAGCTCCCACCTTGGGGCATATCAACTAGACATGCATCTTCAACAATGCATTGACCTTAAGTCACACAACTGCTGTTCTGTACTTTAAAAAACACAAATGAAATATTTTAGAAATGCTTTTTTAACGTTTCAGTTTGAACTTAATTCTAATAATCTAACACTGTGTCTTTTGCACAGTCTTCTGTGTTAAGGAGACAGATAAGGATGTTTGAATAAATAAAGCAACCCAGCTGCTGCAAAGGATTTCTTTGTTCCAAGAAAGTTCGATGAGTTGCATTGTCCCAAGTTTTAAACTCAGCATAAAATCAACAGAGAGCAAGAAGCAGACAATATGGCATGTACAAACCCACAACTTAAACCATAGGTATACTTCTTACTTCTAGCATAAATTGATCCACCAGATGCAGTTCTGAAGGAGACCCTTTGAACGACGTGTACATTTCTATATCTTTCGCGGTGGGCTGGTATCTATGGGAAATCGATACAAATTAGCATTCCTGGTTCCAAGACATCAGTGTCAAATATGGGCATTTTGTAGACAATGGTAACAATTTCAACAGAATACTTACAAACATGGGCTCATTTGTGTGCTAAACCAGAGTAAACAACAATGAATGTTTGCCCATTTTAATTAATTGGGGGAAAATACAGCATTTTTGTATTGGCTTGTTTCAAATCCATTAACCACTGCCATCTTGAATAATTAACTACATTCCATATGTCTATTTTTCCTCTTCTGCCCACATTCAGATTGGGAAAACAACAACAGCTAGAACTGTTTCACTGGGCTTTCCCACAGGTGGAACAAATTCTAGCAGTGTTCATTTGTTTGTTTGATGTAATGCATTTCTAGGCTGCCTCATAGTCAAATTGTGCCTGCACTGTTTACAAAACTTAAAAGCCACAATACCCACCATAATGCAATACAAACATAAACGTAGCAGATAAAAGCACAGTTAAATGTCAGAGTTTAAAACAATGTCTTGTTGAATAAATAGCCCTTTGCTTGGCACTCAGAATACAGAGAGTTGGCACCAATCAAACCTCCCTATTTATTTAGACCAAGCAACACAAACTTGTTCTGACACGCAGAGAGTTCTTTTAGCAGTCTCTGTATTCTCCCTTCCCCTTGTGACTGCCAGAGTAGGTACGGTAGTACAGGGGTACCCACCATAGTGCTCTTCAGATGCTGTTGTATTTCAACTCCCATCATCCCTGACCTCTGGCTATGCTGGCAGGAGTTGGAGTCTAGCATCACCCAGAAGGCACCACTGTAAATCCACATGCCTCTTTCATCTGCCTCGGATAGTCTGCAAAGCAGCACCATGGAATCTTCCCAGTCCAAGCACACAAAGCAAGTGGAGAGAGGTGAACCACATTACAGGGAAGGGCCATAGCTGAGTGCTAGAGCAACTGCTTCGCATGCAGAAACCACAGATTCATTCCCCAGCATCTCCAGGTAGAAATGTCCTCTGCCTGGAACCCTGGAGAGCTGTTACCAATCGGTGTGGACAATTCTGAGTTAGATGGACCCAATGTTCTAACTCAGGAGAAGACGGCTTCCTATGTCCCTAAGGCACTGTGGAAAGTTATTTCAAGCTGTCTCTGGATGGGTTGGGGGAAATAATGCAAACGGGTGGCCCATAATCATGTCAAGCATGGGATTAATTTATTTTAAATCCAAGCCATTTGGCTCAACTGGATTGAATTGTTTTGTTGCTCACTTTGCTTAAAGCTCAGCATTACAAGCAGCAAGGTGGCTTACGGTTCCTCCAGAGAACAATGAGTAATAGAGCATATGTATTTTTTTTAAGTTACATCCCTAATTTCCAATGCAAGGAGCTAGGTACATCAGGTGCTTCAGTAAACACATCCTTTCGCTTCTCCTTTCATTTGCCCAAAATGATGCTGTTTTCAAAAAGTAATATCTATCATAAATAAAGAATTCTATCCAAAAGGTTACCTTCTTAGTGCTGTAATCTGCTCAATGCTAAGTCCACCACTGTCTTCATGTATAATGTATAATTTTTCTTTCAGCTGGCTTGGCTTTATGCGGAAACTTTTAAGAAAAATGTCTGGAGGGGGAGAATGGTTCTTTGATTACTTGTAGATAAATGCACAGGGGAGCCGGGGGGGGGGGGAGGAAGCAGAGAAAGAACACTGGGACATTTATACTGTTGTTCAGCCCACAGAATTAGCTTGTGCTTGTGCCCACTAAAAGCTAAGATGAGTCAGTGCTCTAATATCTTGTACAAATAGTATCCTAGCATTCTAGTACGAATGGCATCGATGTATCCATATGGATGTATTTGATTGAAGTGCAGTCAATCCATTAGTCAGAAGAATAAATCAAGAGAGTGTCTCCTGATGGCACTCAAAACCTTACTTTGAAAATTATTTTAGTTAAGAATACAAAAATTGTGCTGCTGATTCTGGGATTGAGTTTACGGAGCCCACTGTTTTGTTCTCCAGAGTGACCACTCAACTCCCCCTGGGAGCTCACAAACAAGGTGGAAAGGTGACAATCACTCTCACTGTCATGTCATCAAAGCATCAAGTAAACAGGGGTACAATGCCTCTGAATGAAAAGTGATACCCTTCTTGAATTACCCACACCTGAATTTGTCCAGTTTTTCCCCAAGCATGTTTTGAGTTGTAAGTTTGCTAAAAGCAGGGGCTTGCCCAATTTGCGTAGTAGAAAAGAGTGGTTTCCTGGAAGAAACAAGACTAATTTGGAGGATTAAAAAGCACTGTTTAAAGATGTCTTTATCCTCACTAACAACATCTTAACATGTACTTCCCCACCACCACCACTTTAGTGTCAGTCAATGGATGCAATAATTTCCCAGCCCAGGTGTCCCAATTAACATAATGATTACACCCTTCACAGGTTTGTACTTCACATAAAGGATTTCCAATTGTGCTTGCTGGAGGCTCCTTGCGCAGCTGCCTCAAGAGTTACAAAGGATCCTGGGAAGTACTATAAAGCACACATACACTTAGAGTGTTGTGCCAAAATTTTATCCCCCATTTCTTCTTGACCATGTTCCAATACTGAGAGGGGAAATGCATTCAAAAATTATCAAAGAGAAAAGGAAAATTTAGAGTAATTATAAAGGGCAGGGTGAACTGTTTTGGCTGCGTTTAGCTTACTTTTGAGTAGGCATGGGGGAGAAACTTGGTTTTGTTTGTATTTTAATGAGAAACTACCTAAGGTGCAGTTTTCAAGCTTACACACGAACTATCCTTTGAAATTTGTATTTCTCTGAATTTTGCACTTCTCTGAATTTTGCAGTACAGTTGACTAACCAGAAAATGTAAGTGCGCCTGCATGCATTAAAAAGCACACAGCAGTGAAAATAACAGGTAAAAGTGTAATATATGGGAGAAATTTGCTTACAAAAATATGCATATTTGTCAAAACTGAATACAAAATGTCTACAAATTTTCATGTGGATTTTTTAAAATTAAAAATTAAATTTTTAAAAATCACAATTTGATGGAGAAATATGGAGAACTAAAAACTGGAAAAAGGAGAAACTGATGTTGACAGACTCATCCATTGGTACTTGAGGGAAGGACCAAAGCTCAGCGGTAGAGCATCTACTTTGCATGCTGAAGGTCCCAGATTCAATCCCTGGCATGTCCAGAAAAGGCAGGGGGTGACCTTTGTCTGAAATTGTGGAGACTTGGCCAGTCAGTGTAGACAGCTAGATGGACTAATGTCTGACTCAGTAGAAAGCAGCTTCCTAACTCAGGGTCAGCAGATGAAGCTGAATGGCAAGAGATTCAGGACAACAACAAAGCACTCATTGACACAGCACACAGCTAAACTACATAAGTTGCTACCACTAAATGTAGTTATGACCACCAACTTGGACGGCTTAAATTGAGGATTAGAAATGGAGGGTAAGGCCATCAATGACTACTTGTCACAATGGTTGTGTACTACCTCAGGATCAAAGACAGTTGTCAGGGAACTGCCATCGGCTCAGAGGTGAGAAATAGAAGGGCAGGTGTGTTACAGGGAGCCTCCGAAAATCTTGCGAAGCAGTTCCTCTTTCGGGGAGGAGGAAAGCCCCACCTCCAGTGGGGAAGAGGTGGAAGGACCAGAGGATGCTGGTGGGAGCCTTCTGGGAAAGCCGGACAGGAGGGAAACACATCCTTGCCATCGCACATCTTGCACAGTAGTTTGAGGCACAGAGAGGGGAGGAGACGTTTGGGGGTAACGAAACTCTCATGTTGGGGGGGGGTCCAAAAAAAGACCACTCCCGGATTCTGCTAGCAATTGAGCCAGACATGAGCTTTGGGGCTCTTCACTGTAAATAGTTTGCATCAAAATAAAGCCTGTAAAACACAGGTCGGAGTCCTGCCTGGTTACTCTCGAGCAACTGCAACAGCCACCTGACCACATCTGTTACAGGAGAGCTATTGCCCTCATGAACTGATTGTGGGCTTCCCACAGACATCTGTTTGATCACTAGGAGAACAGAATATTAGATCTTTGGCCTGATAAAGAGGTCTCTCCTTATGTTCTTATGTCAATGATTTTGTGATCACAGGATAACATTTGATGGACTGCTCTTCTTATAACTATTGAAATTCCATTGAAATTCCGCAGCATTTCCTTCTGAGCCTCTTAAAAATGTTAGGACTCACGAGTAAGGGGCTACTCCTAGTAAGCAAGTGACATTTTCACACTTACTGAAGTTATGCGCAACTTTTGGGTTTAGCATAATTTGTTGTGTCTGGAGAGGCTCATTGCCATGAGTTCCCACCACTTCTTGAATACGAAACTGGTTGTGAAGCCGAGCCACATCTATGGTTTTCTGGCCCAGGTGGCAGGATGTCCAGATTGATTTCTCTATCTAAAAATATTAAAAAGCTGTAAGTAAATATGTCATGGCATCTCTATAATTAGGACGGGCAAGTTCCCAAGGCTTGATTTGGAATGAGCTTACCTAATGCAAGCTGCTTTGCACGCAGTTCAGCTCATGTCCAAAATTAGTTCATTTTAAGCTCACATATTCCAAGCTCCAGGTTTCGTCATATTTTCAGTGATGCTTTTATAAACACACAAGGCAATGAGAAGTATCCCCACTCCCAACACATCCTCCAACCACTAGGGAATAGGATGAGTCCTGCAGACCCTTCGTACTCCTCATACACATTCCCCCATCCCTGAAAAAAGCATACCTGCAATGGTGAAATGTAGCCTTAATGCAGCAAAAGCACCAGGAACCCTGAGAATTATAGATACCCTATGTATCATTTGGTAGCTGCTTTCTGGTGAACTGTAGTTTCCAGGATATTTGTGAGGACCTCAAAGGCCATAGAAACAACATTTCCCACCAGTCTTGTCACTTAATAATGGCCTAATGAAGGTTGCAACAGCCCTCCTTACCACTGCTGCCAGGTAAGTTTCAGCCAGAAATGGAAGGGGTCAACCATGGAAGTGTTATATGCCGGTTTTGAAACTGGGGCTAAACTAATTATGAGTGGAGACCAAACTTGGCTAATAATTAGCCTAGAAGCCCAAGACTAGAGAATTCCATGATTCAAAAAAAATGGGATTTGGTGAGGTATAATTATCTTATAGGACATCCAAGTAGGATCCCATGACTGGGTATTGTAACACCTAAATGAGCATATAGGAGGAGTCCTAGGAACTGCAAGTACCTTCTTCCTGAGGTCACCCTGTGATGTGTAAATAGTAGTCATGACATTCTTTTATGGACAGTCGCAACAATAAAAAGACAATAGATTCCCATGGGGCTAAGAGCTTGGGGATTCTTCTTGAGGAATCCTTGTAGAACTTGAATTCCATCATAGTGTTTTTCACTGTATTCTTCCAACTAAATGATTACCAGGGGACTGTATGTGGGCAGGGGGCAGGGTGGAGATTCCATCTAAATAGGCCATAAAAGAGCTTGACTCACAATATAGGATCATGACCGCTCTGTGGCTTGGTGCTACCACATCCCTCAATGGGGTAGAGGGTGATTGTGAATCATGAGTCATTACGTCTAGGACAGTGGTGGGGAACCCCTGGCCTATGGTCCTAATTAGGCCCACAAGTTATTCCCACTTGGCCCAAGGGCCATGTCAGCCAAGCCACAGCCACTTGTCCATCACCCAGCATCAGATGACTTCAGCTATGGGACAGGTAAAAGCATGACTTGGAAAAGCACCCTATTCAAAAGGGAGAATCAGGAGTTCACTCTAAATGGACCACTGATTCTTCTTTTGCAGACCTGACTTGAATTCAAATGAAAATTCCATTGCAATTCAAGCCATAGTTGCAGGGGTAGAATATTTGCAGCTGCGGTTTGACTTCGTGAATTCAGGCTGTGTTTCTTTGCATTTCAAGTAAAGGAAGCAAAGGAAGAATCTTGCAGCTGTATATTGAAGTTACCATTTCCTGGCAACCGATGCCATCAGCTGATTAGCAGGTAGCCAGATCCACCCACCTGTCACGTGATCTATGGAATGCTGGCTGCTTCTGTTCAGCCCTCCTCTAAGAGGATAGGGACTATGGTTATAGATTATTCACAACATTTATTTATTAACCAATGGTGTTCGTCTCTTGCCCGTTTTACCTCCTAAGGAACTCAAGACAGCAAGGATAGGTTCCCCACACGCCAATTTAATTCCATGAAATGCCTACCATGATCACAATATTCTCCTTTGCAAGGAGGCTTACATCACTTGTGTTGTCAGGATTATCTGAATGGGCATGTGAGGGGGACATGGTGTATGTACTATAAGGGTAACCAACGGTGCCCTCCAGGTGTGGATGCTTTCTCCCATACTCCCATACTGAGAAACAATGGGAGGCTTGGTCCAAAACATCTGGAAAGAACCTCAGTGGTCACCCTGGTACTACTTGCTTTCTCTATTTTGTTGCTAAATTCCTACATGGACAGCATTTCTATTCTGTAGAAGGATGAACAATCTCGTGTTAAACCACATTATGATTATGATGATGACAGCTTGCAACAACAGAGAATCAAACACTCATGGATTTTATGCGCCCTGTTCTATGCAAAATATAATTTCAGACCTTTTCCTGAGGAACTACTTCCCAGTGGAATGCTTTTGTTCTTGTTGATGTTGGAGGCTGGCTGGACAACTTGGGAAAAGGAGGCGGGGCTTTCCCACCTGCCGTTCTTCCAGGAAGCTGACCCAATGCTGAAACCAAAGGACGGTTCTCCTGGAGAGTATGGGCTAAAGTCACAGCCTCTGGAGCCGTAGGAGATTCCAAACCGAAAGAGATGGGCTGTTCCATCTTCCCTTCATTTAAACAGTGAGCTTCCTCACACACCGCATCTGAGGCATTCCCCTGAGTCAGGGATTCTGCCTTTGGCAATGAGCAGTATCTGTCTATGAGCAGCATCCACTCATTTCGGAGCTTGGTAATGTCCTCTAGTTTGTTGTTCTGGACAGTAAAGGGTATTTGGAATCTACAATTCAAAAACGGTGAGTCTGTGAACCCAAAATAGTGCACATGAAATGCCAATAAGCACAACCACAACCATTTCTGTTTCATGCCCATTGATGTTACAGACAGTTTTACTTGTCAAGAAGGCCAGCAGTGCTGACTCTGACCTTTTCAGGCTGACTTAATTGCTCAGACTTTGAAGGAAACAAGAGTGCTGAGATATAAAGATATATATTGCAACATATTGACTCAGGTGAACAATTTCCGTATAATTTTGTGGCCTCTGGGGTCAAATGGAACATTTCTACAGTCTGCGAAGACACAGCTACAGCTCAACACTGTCTCCAGCATTTAGATTTTTCACGTGAGCCAATTTACTAATTAATCCTTCTTTGGTTTGTGAGCAAGGAACAGAATGCTTTCGACATTGAGATACATCAACTTGGCTAGCCACTAGGAACTGGAACTGAAATATGTCCAGCACATTAACATGCTTTTGAGCATGTGCAGAGTGTCTTTCCCAAGTGATGAAAACTTAGCACCTCTTATTTTAGAAATGAAACATACACATCCAATCATATATTCAATGTAGAAATTGTGTATCTGGATTCAAGTGACTAATCTGACATGCCTAGCTTTACTTTTAGGGAAACTAAGAAAGCAAAACTTCTAACAATTCATTTATTCCCAAGCCTTCAGCTCTTTCACACAATCTCCAGGGTAATATTAGAGCCTATTGAATTTGGGTGTACATGTATATGGATGTCACAATGTGTGGTAACTGATGTGTGTGAGGACTACAGCTGGCAAGAAAAGGTGATCAAACATAAGTGAAACAATTCAAGGAGGAAACGGCTTCATGAATGACTCCCCACAGCTTTGTTTCACCGACATCTCACTGTCTCCTCTTCCCCCTTACAGAGCTATAATTTCTAGACTGGTTTAACAGTCAATCTCTCTTCCCAGGAATATCTGCATATTGTAGCTCTGTGAGTTCCTAACAACTCTCAGCACCCTTAACAAACTACAGATCCCAGAATTCTACAGAGGAAGCCATGACTGTTTAAAGTGGTATCATAGTGCTTAGAATGTATGGTGTGTGTGTGTGTGTGTGTGTGTTTCTCTTCCTCCCTACACAGCATCCACAACAGAACATTACGCAAAGCTCACTAGCATCATTTAGCATGGTTTGTACCACTTGTGCAACCTTGACTTAGACCCTTTTGGCTGAGTGGGGTATAAATAATATATTATTATTATTATTATTATTATTATTATTATTATTATTACATTTGTTTCCGCTGTATTAGGTACACTTACAAGTACTTGGCTTCCTTTGTTCGAAGCATGAAGGTGCCAGAACCATCCTCCTCGCTGACAACTGCATCTCCACTTGACAAGTTAATTGTTTTTGCTACAGGAGCCACCGTCTCCATCTGGCATTGGTCGATGCAATGTAAGCTCAGCTCCCGTTCGCTCAGCTGAACAAAGTGTCTAGAGGACAAAAAAAGAAAAAGAAAAGAAAAGGTGCTGGCAAACTCAGGTAGTTAGGTACATGTAGATCCTTTGATTCAATGCAAAAATACACATTTCATACTGGTGAAAATAATTTCTTTTAAAAGGATTTGCGAAGGACCTTATTGTTTTATGGCTTGCGAATCAACTTAGGAGGTTAAAAGATCCCTCATTAATGGAGCCTAAAACATTTACAGTGTTTTGATGTATCTTGGTGCTCTATGCTTTGTATTTATTAGGTTAAAAGGGTTTGTGAATTGCTAGTCTGTCTTAATGGCATCCGAAACATTTGAAGTGTTCAGGGTTTCACTAATACAGGGCAATAATGCTCTGTGCTTCCTCAATTAAATTTATTAAGTGAACTCTGTTTTTCTAATTGAAATGAACACTGTAATTAATAAGAGGTTTGTTTTTTAAAAGAACTTCAGGATAGAAATTCAGGGATAGGCATCAGACTGAAAATGAAGAAGAGATATTGCAAGACATTGTCTTTGATGCACAAACCTGGGGACCTGCAGCCCACCAGCAGACACTGTGGGTCTCTGATGGTTTTACTTTACCCCCAAAGGTACACTCTTCCATTATCTGCCAGCTTATAGTCAGGGATGACAAAAGTTGTAGCCCAGCAACATCTAAATAGCTATAGGTTACCTAGCCCGAAAATAGAGTAGCTGTGTTCAGTTATCTCCAAATCTGTCTTTCTTGAAATGGTTAACTGTACTCTTATACTGGCTATTAACAGTGGGGAGGGGTCTTCTCAATGACAGCTCCCTGGTTATGGTATAACCTAGGGATGGGGAGCCTCTAGTTATCCAGAGGTTGTTGGACTACAACTCCCATCAACCCTCACCCTTGGCCATACTGGCTAGTGTTGATGGAAGCTGCTGTCCAACAATATACAGTGTGGCACAGGTTCCCCATCCCTACATTAAAAGATAACACTCAAGATAGCTCCCATCTGATCTACTCTGCCCTTCTTTGCTTTAAGTGGCTGCATTGTTTATTATTATTATTATTATTATTATTATTATTATTATTATGCTTTAAACCTCTCTTAATTGTTATATTTTGTACTGGTTTTAAAACTCTTTTCAGTTGTGTTGTAACTCACCTTGAGACTCATGGGAAGGCGATTCATAAATTAATGAAATAATGGGTGGTAGCAAATTAACTTGTCCCATCAAGTTACTGAACTTTCCCTGCTTCTCCTCCCCCACCCCTACCCCCTCCTCAGATCTGCTCCAGAGGGTTGAGGGAACCCCAAGAACAGATTGTGGGGGCATACGGGGAAGAGGGGGGAGTTCAACTGCAGAAGCAGAAATAATTTGTTTTCATTAAGACCCGTGTTCGTCACATGCAGCGCTGCTTCCATTCCACTGCAGTCTGACTTCTGAAGAAGAAGAAGAAGAGGAGGAGGAGGAGGAGGAGGAGGAGGAGGAGGAGGAG